>NC_134358.1:520651314-520743814 GCF_048569485.1 Anomaloglossus baeobatrachus
TGTGTTGCCCTGTGTGTGTGTGTTGCCCTGTGTGTGTGTGTTGCCCTGTGTGTGTGTGTTGCCCTGTGTGTGTGTGTTGCCCTGTGTGTGTGTGTGTTGCCCTGTGTGTGTGTGTTGCCCTGTGTGTGTGTGTGTGTTGCCCTGTGTGTATGTGTGTGTGTTGCCCTGTGTGTATGTGTGTGTGTTGCCCTGTGTGTGTGTTGCCCTGTGTGTGTACTGCCCTGTGTGTGTACTGCCCTGTGTGTGTACTGCCCTGTGTGTGTACTGCCCTGTGTGTGTGTGTGTGTGTGTGCTGCCCTGTGTGTGTGTGTGTGTACTGCCCTGTGTGTGTACTGCCCTGTGTGTGTGTGTACTGCCCTGTGTGTGTGTGTACTGCCCTGTGTGTGTGTGTACTGCCCTGTGTGTGTGTGTGTGTGTACTGCCCTGTGTGTGTGTGTGTGTGTACTGCCCTGTGTGTGTGTGTGTGTGTACTGCCCTGTGTGTGTGTGTGTGTACTGCCCTGTGTGTGTGTGTGTGTGTACTGCCCTGTGTGTGTGTGTACTGCCCTGTGTGTGTGTGTGTGTGTACTGCCCTGTGTGTGTGTGTACTGCCCTGTGTGTGTGTGTGTGTGTACTGCCCTGTGTGTGTGTGTGTACTGCCCTGTGTGTGTGTGTGTGTGTACTGCCCTGTGTGTGTGTGTGTGTACTGCCCTGTGTGTGTGTGTACTGCCCTGTGTGTGTGTGTGTGTGTGTACTGCCCTGTGTGTGTGTGTGTGTGTGTACTGCCCTGTGTGTGTGTGTGTGTGTGTACTGCCCTGTGTGTGTGTGTGTGTGTGTACTGCCCTGTGTGTGTGTGTGTACTGGCCTGTGTGTGTGTGTACTGGCCTGTGTGTGTGTGTACTGCCCTGTGTGTGTGTACTGCCCTGTGTGTGTGTGTACTGCCCTGTGTGTGTGTGTACTGCCCTGTGTGTGTGTGTACTGCCCTGTGTGTGTGTGTATACTGCCCTGTGTGTGTGTGTGTGTATACTGCCCTGTGTGTGTGTGTGTGTGTATATACTGCCCTGTGTGTGTATACTGCCCTGTGTGTGTATACTGCCCTGTGTGTGTGTGTGTGTGTGTGTGTGTGTACTGCCCTGTGTGTGTGTGTGTATACTGCCCTGTGTGTGTGTATACTGCCCTGTGTGTGTGTGTGTGTATACTGCCCTGTGTGTGTATACTGCCCTGTGTGTGTATACTGCCCTGTGTGTGTGTATACTGCCCTGTGTGTGTGTGTATACTGCCCTGTGTGTGTGTGTATACTGCCCTGTGTGTGTGTGTATACTGCCCTGTGTGTGTGTGTGTATACTGCCCTGTGTGTGTGTGTGTATACTGCCCTGTGTGTGTGTGTGTATACTGCCCTGTGTGTGTGTGTGTATACTGCCCTGTGTGTGTGTGTGTATACTGCCCTGTGTGTGTGTGTGTGTACTGCCCTGTGTGTGTGTGTACTGCCCTGTGTGTGTGTGTACTGCCCTGTGTGTGTGTGTGTACTGCCCTGTGTGTGTGTGTGTGTGTACTGCCCTGTGTGTGTACTGCCCTGTGTGTGTACTGCCCTGTGTGTGTGTACTGCCCTGTGTGTGTGTACTGCCCTGTGTGTGTGTACTGCCCTGTGTGTGTGTACTGCCCTGTGTGTGTGTACTGCCCTGTGTGTGTGTACTGCCCTGTGTGTGTGTACTGCCCTGTGTGTGTGTGTGTGTGTGTGTACTGCCCTGTGTGTGTGTGTACTGCCCTGTGTGTGTGTATACTGCCCTGTGTGTGTGTGTATACTGCCCTGTGTGTGTGTGTGTATACTGCCCTGTGTGTGTGTGTGTGTATACTGCCCTGTGTGTGTGTGTGTGTATACTGCCCTGTGTGTGTGTGTGTATACTGCCCTGTGTGTGTGTGTGTATACTGCCCTGTGTGTGTGTGTGTGTACTGCCCTGTGTGTGTGTGTGTGTGTACTGCCCTGTGTGTGTGTGTACTGCCCTGTGTGTGTGTGTACTGCCCTGTGTGTGTGTGTGTACTGCCCTGTGTGTGTGTGTGTACTGCCCTGTGTGTGTGTGTACTGCCCTGTGTGTGTACTGCCCTGTGTGTGTACTGCCCTGTGTGTGTACTGCCCTGTGTGTGTGTACTGCCCTGTGTGTGTGTACTGCCCTGTGTGTGTGTACTGCCCTGTGTGTGTGTACTGCCCTGTGTGTGTGTGTGTGTGTGTACTGCCCTGTGTGTGTGTGTACTGCCCTGTGTGTGTGTGTACTGCCCTGTGTGTGTGTGTACTGCCCTGTGTGTGTGTGTACTGCCCTGTGTGTGTGTGTACTGCCCTGTGTGTGTGTGAACTGCCCTGTGTGTGTGTGTGTGTATACTGCCCTGTGTGTGTGTGTGTACTGCCATGTGTGTGTGTGAACTGCCCTGTGTGTGTGTGCGTGTGTACTGCCCTGTGTGTGTGTGTGTACTGCCCTGTGTGTGTGTACTGCCCTGTGTGTGTGTGTGTGTATACTGCCCTGTGTGTGTATACTGCCGTGTGTGTGTGTATACTGCCCTGTGTGTGTACTGCCCTGTGTGTGTGTACTGCCCTGTGTGTGTGTACTGCCCTGTGTGTGTGTGTACTGCCCTGTGTGTGTGTGTGTGTACTGCCCTGTGTGTGTGTACTGCCCTGTGTGTGTGTGTGTACTGCCCTGTGTGTGTGTGTACTGCCCTGTGTGTGTGTGTGTGTGTACTGCCCTGTGTGTGTGTGTACTGCCCTGTGTGTGTGTGTGTACTGCCCTGTGTGTGTGTGTGTGTGTGTACTGCCCTGTGTGTGTGTGTGTACTGCCCTGTGTGTGTGTGTGTACTGCCCTGTGTGTGTGTGTACTGCCCTGTGTGTGTGTGTACTGCCCTGTGTGTGTGTGTGTGTACTGCCCTGTGTGTGTGTGTACTGCCCTGTGTGTGTGTGTACTGCCCTGTGTGTGTGTGTACTGCCCTGTGTGTGTGTGTACTGCCCTGTGTGTGTGTGTGTACTGCCCTGTGTGTGTGTGTACTGCCCTGTGTGTGTGTGTACTGCCCTGTGTGTGTGTGTGTACTGCCCTGTGTGTGTGTGTGTACTGCCCTGTGTGTGTGTGTACTGCCCTGTGTGTGTGTGTACTGCCCTGTGTGTGTGTGTACTGCCCTGTGTGTGTGTGTACTGCCCTGTGTGTGTGTGTACTGCCCTGTGTGTGTGTGTACTGCCCTGTGTGTGTGTGTGTGTACTGCCCTGTGTGTGTGTGTGTGTGTACTGCCCTGTGTGTGTGTGTGTGTGTGTACTGCCCTGTGTGTGTGTGTACTGCCCTGTGTGTGTGTACTGCCCTGTGTGTGTGTGTGTACTGCCCTGTGTGTGTGTGTACTGCCCTGTGTGTGTGTGTGTGTACTGCCCTGTGTGTGTGTGTGTGTGTGTACTGCCCTGTGTGTGTGTGTACTGCCCTGTGTGTGTGTGTGTGTGTGTGTGTGTACTGCCCTGTGTGTGTGTGTGTGTGTGTGTGTGTGTGTGTACTGCCCTGTGTGTGTGTGTACTGCCCTGTGTGTGTGTGTACTGCCCTGTGTGTGTGTGTACTGCCCTGTGTGTGTGTGTGTACTGCCGTGTGTTGCCCTGTGTGTGTGTTGCCCTGTGTGTGTGTGTTGCCCTGTGTGTGTGTGTTGCCCTGTGTGTGTGTGTGTTGCCCTGTGTGTGTGTGTGTTGCCCTGTGTGTGTGTGTGTTGCCCTGTGTGTGTGTGTGTGTTGCCCTGTGTGTGTGTGTTGCCCTGTGTGTGTGTGTTGCCGTGTGTGTGTGTACTGCCCTGTGTGTATGTGTGTGTGTGTGTACTGCCCTGTGTGTGTGTGTGTGTGTGTGTACTGCCCTGTGTGTGTGTGTGTGTGTACTGCCCTGTGTGTGTGTGTACTGCCCTGTGTGTGTGTACTGCCCTGTGTGTGTGTGTGTGTGTGTGTGTACTGCCCTGTGTGTGTGTGTGTACTGCCCTGTGTGTGTGTGTACTGCCCTGTGTGTGTGTGTACTGCCCTGTGTGTGTACTGCCGTGTGTGTGTGTGTACTGCCCTGTGTGTGTACTGCCCTTTGTGTGTGTGTGTGTGTATACTGCGCTGTGTGTGTGTGTGTATACTGCGCTGTGTGTTGCGCTGTGTGTGTGTGTGTGTGTATACTGCCCTGTGTGTGATCCGTGTGTGTATACTGCCCTGTGTGTGTGTGGTGTGTATACTGCTGAGTGTGTGTGTGTGTGTGTATACTGCCCTGGTGTGTGTGTGGTGTGGTATACTGCCCTGTGTGTGTGTGTGTATACTGCCCTGGTGTGTGTGTGTGTATACTGCCCTGTGTGTGTGTGTATACTGCCCTGTGTGTGTGTGTATACTGCCCTGTGTGTGTGTGTGTGTGTGTATACTGCCCTGTGTGTGTGTGTGTGTGTGTGTGTATACTGCCCTGTGTGTGTGTGTGTGTGTGTGTGTATACTGCCCTGTGTGTGTGTGTGTGTGTGTATACTGCCCTGTGTGTGTGTGTGTGTGTGTGTATACTGCCCTGTGTGTGTGTGTGTGTGTGTGTGTGTGTATATACTGCCCTGTGTGTGTGTGTACTGCCCTGTGTGTGTGTGTACTGCCCTGTGTGTGTGTGTACTGCCCTGTGTGTGTGTGTACTGCCCTGTGTGTGTGTGTGTGTGTGTGTGTGTGTACTGCCCTGTGTGTGTGTGTACTGCCCTGTGTGTGTGTACTGCCCTGTGTGTGTGTGTGTGTGTGTATACTGCCCTGTGTGTGTGTATACTGCCGTGTGTGTGTGTACTGCCCTGTGTGTGTGTATACTGCCCTGTGTGTGTGTGTGTATACTGCCGTGTGTGTGTGTATACTGCCCTGTGTGTGTGTGTGTATACTGCCCTGTGTGTGTGTGTATACTGCTGTGTGTGTGTGTGTGTGTATACTGCCCTGTGTGTGTGTATACTGCCCTGTGTGTGTGTATACTGCCCTGTGTGTGTGTATACTGCCCTGTGTGTGTGTGTGTATACTGCCCTGTGTGTGTGTGTATACTGCCCTGTGTGTGTGTATACTGCCCTGTGTGTGTGTGTGTACTGCCCTGTGTGTACTGCCCTGTGTGTGTGTGTGTACTGCCCTGTGTGTGTGTGTGTACTGCCCTGTGTGTGTGTGTGTACTGCCCTGTGTGTGTGTACTGCCCTGTGTGTGTACTGCCCTGTGTGTGTGTGTGTGTGTGTGTGTACTGCCGTGTGTGTGTGTGTATACTGCCCTGTGTGTGTGTGTATATTGCCCTGTGTGTGTGTATATTGCCCTGTGTGTGTGTGTATTGCCCTGTGTGTGTGTGTGTGTGTGTGTATTGCCCTGTGTGTGTGTGTACTGCCCTGTGTGTGTGTACTGCCCTGTGTGTGTGTACTGCCCTGTGTGTGTGTACTGCCCTGTGTGTGTGTACTGCCCTGTGTGTGTGTACTGCCCTGTGTGTGTGTACTGCCCTGTGTGTGTGTGTGTGTACTGCCCTGTGTGTGTGTGTGTGTGTACTGCCCTGTGTGTGTGTGTACTGCCCTGTGTGTGTGTGTACTGCCCTGTGTGTGTGTGTACTGCCCTGTGTGTGTGTGTACTGCCCTGTGTGTGTGTGTACTGCCCTGTGTGTGTGTGTACTGCCCTGTGTGTGTGTGTACTGCCCTGTGTGTGTACTGCCGTGTGTGTGTGTACTGCCCTGTGTGTGTGTGTACTGCCCTGTGTGTGTGTGTGTACTGCCCTGTGTGTGTGTGTGTGTACTGCCCTGTGTGTGTGTGTGTGTGTGTGTACTGCCCTGTGTGTGTGTGTGTACTGCCCTGTGTGTGTGTGTGTGTGTGTGTGTACTGCCCTGTGTGTGTGTGTGTGTACTGCCCTGTGTGTGTGTGTGTGTGTACTGCCCTGTGTGTGTGTGTGTGTGTGTGTGTGTACTGCCCTGTGTGTGTGTACTGCCGTGTGTGTGTGTGTGTGTGTGTGTGTGTACTGCCCTGTGTGTGTGTGTGTACTGCCCTGTGTGTGTGTGTACTGCCCTGTGTGTGTACTGCCGTGTATGTGTGTGTACTGCCCTGTGTGTGTGTGTGTACTGCCCTGTGTGTGTGTGTGTGTACTGCCCTGTGTGTGTGTGTGTGTGTGTGTGTGTGTACTGCCCTGTGTGTGTGTGTGTGTGTGTGTGTACTGCCCTGTGTGTGTGTGTGTACTGCCCTGTGTGTGTGTGTGTGTGTGTGTACTGCCCTGTGTGTGTGTGTGTGTACTGCCCTGTGTGTGTGTGTGTGTGTACTGCCCTGTGTGTGTGTGTGTGTGTGTGTGTGTGTACTGCCCTGTGTGTGTGTGTGTGTGTGTGTGTACTGCCCTGTGTGTGTGTACTGCCCTGTGTGTGTGTGTGTGTGTGTGTGTGTGTACTGCCCTGTGTGTGTGTGTACTGCCCTGTGTGTGTGTGTACTGCCCTGTGTGTGTGTGTACTGCCCTGTGTGTGTGTGTGTGTGTGTGTGTGTGTGTACTGCCCTGTGTGTGTGTGTGTGTACTGCCCTGTGTGTGTGTGTGTGTGTACTGCCCTGTGTGTGTGTGTGTACTGCCGTGTGTGTGTGTGTGTACTGCCCTGTGTGTGTGTGTGTGTGTACTGCCCTGTGTGTGTGTACTGCCCTGTGTGTGTGTGTGTACTGCCCTGTGTGTGTGTGTGTGTGTGTGTACTGCCCTGTGTGTGTGTGTGTGTGTGTACTGCCCTGTGTGTGTGTGTGTGTGTGTGTGTGTGTACTGCCCTGTGTGTGTGTGTGTACTGCCCTGTGTGTTTGTGTACTGCCCTGTGTGTGTGTGTACTGCCCTGTGTGTGTGTGTACTGCCCTGTGTGTGTGTGTGTACTGCCCTGTGTGTGTGTGTGTACTGCCCTGTGTGTGTGTGTACTGCCCTGTGTGTGTGTGTGTACTGCCCTGTGTGTGTGTGTGTGTACTGCCCTGTGTGTGTGTGTGTGTACTGCCCTGTGTGTGTACTGCCCTGTGTGTGTGTACTGCCCTGTGTGTGTGTGTGTGTGTACTGCCCTGTGTGTGTGTGTGTGTGTACTGCCGTGTGTGTGTGTGTGTACTGCCCTGTGTGTGTGTGTGTGTACTGCCCTGTGTGTGTGTGTGTACTGCCCTGTGTGTGTGTGTACTGCCCTGTGTGTGTGTGTACTGCCCTGTGTGTGTGTGTACTGCCCTGTGTGTGTGTGTGTGTGTGTGTACTGCCCTGTGTGTGTGTGTGTGTGTGTGTACTGCCCTGTGTGTGTGTGTGTGTGTACTGCCGTGTGTGTGTGTGTGTACTGCCGTGTGTGTGTGTGTGTACTGCCCTGTGTGTGTGTGTACTGCCCTGTGTGTGTGTGTGTACTGCCCTGTGTGTGTGTGTACTGCCCTGTGTGTGTGTGTACTGCCCTGTGTGTGTGTGTACTGCCCTGTGTGTGTGTACTGCCCTGTGTGTGTGTACTGCCCTGTGTGTGTGTACTGCCCTGTGTGTGTGTGTGTGTGTGTACTGCCCTGTGTGTGTGTGTGTACTGCCCTGTGTGTGTGTGTACTGCCCTGTGTGTGTGTGTGTACTGCCCTGTGTGTGTGTGTGTACTGCCCTGTGTGTGTGTGTGTACTGCCCTGTGTGTGTGTACTGCCGTGTGTGTGTGTACTGCCCTGTGTGTGTGTGTACTGCCCTGTGTGTGTGTACTGCCCTGTGTGTGTGTGTACTGCCCTGTGTGTGTGTGTACTGCCCTGTGTGTGTGTACTGCCCTGTGTGTGTGTACTGCCCTGTGTGTGTGTGTGTACTGCCCTGTGTGTGTGTGTACTGCCCTGTGTGTGTGTACTGCCCTGTGTGTGTGTGTGTACTTCCCTGTGTGTGTGTACTGCCCTGTGTGTGTGTGTACTGCCCTGTGTGTGTGTGTGTACTGCCCTGTGTGTGTGTGTGTGTACTGCCCTGTGTGTGTGTGTGTACTGCCCTGTGTGTGTGTACTGCCCTGTGTGTGTGTGTGTACTGCCCTGTGTGTGTGTGTGTGTGTGTGTACTGCCCTGTGTGTGTGTGTGTGTACTGCCCTGTGTGTGTGTGTGTACTGCCCTGTGTGTGTGTGTGTGTGTGTGTGTACTGCCCTGTGTGTGTGTGTGTGTGTGTGTACTGCCCTGTGTGTGTGTACTGCCCTGTGTGTGTGTGTGTACTGCCCTGTGTGTGTGTGTGTGTGTGTGTGTGTGTACTGCCCTGTGTGTGTGTACTGCCCTGTGTGTGTGTGTGTACTGCCCTGTGTGTGTGTGTGTACTGCCCTGTGTGTGTGTGTGTGTGTGTGTACTGCCCTGTGTGTGTGTGTGTGTGTGTGTGTACTGCCCTGTGTGTGTGTGTACTGCCCTGTGTGTGTGTGTGTACTGCCCTGTGTGTGTGTGTGTGTGTGTGTGTGTGTGTGTGTGTACTGCCCTGTGTGTGTGTGTGTACTGCCCTGTGTGTGTGTGTACTGCCCTGTGTGTGTGTGTGTGTGTGTGTGTACTGCCCTGTGTGTGTGTGTGTGTGTACTGCCCTGTGTGTGTGTGTGTGTACTGCCCTGTGTGTGTGTACTGCCCTGTGTGTGTGTGTGTGTGTGTGTGTACTGCCCTGTGTGTGTGTGTGTGTGTGTGTACTGCCCTGTGTGTGTGTGTGTGTGTACTGCCCTGTGTGTGTGTGTGTACTGCCCTGTGTGTTTGTGTACTGCCCTGTGTGTGTGTGTACTGCCCTGTGTGTGTGTGTGTACTGCCCTGTGTGTGTGTGTACTGCCCTGTGTGTGTGTGTGTACTGCCCTGTGTGTGTGTGTGTACTGCCCTGTGTGTGTGTGTACTGCCCTGTGTGTGTGTGTACTGCCCTGTGTGTGTGTGTGTACTGCCCTGTGTGTGTGTACTGCCCTGTGTGTGTGTACTGCCCTGTGTGTGTGTGTGTGTACTGCCCTGTGTGTGTGTACTGCCCTGTGTGTGTGTACTGCCCTGTGTGTGTGTACTGCCCTGTGTGTGTGTACTGCCCTGTGTGTGTGTGTGTGTGTACTGCCGTGTGTGTGTGTGTGTACTGCCCTGTGTGTGTGTGTGTACTGCCCTGTGTGTGTGTGTGTACTGCCCTGTGTGTGTGTGTACTGCCCTGTGTGTGTGTGTACTGCCCTGTGTGTGTGTGTACTGCCCTGTGTGTGTGTGTGTGTGTGTACTGCCGTGTGTGTGTGTGTGTACTGCCGTGTGTGTGTGTGTGTGTACTGCCCTGTGTGTGTGTGTGTACTGCCCTGTGTGTGTGTGTGTACTGCCCTGTGTGTGTGTGTACTGCCCTGTGTGTGTGTGTACTGCCCTGTGTGTGTGTACTGCCCTGTGTGTGTGTGTACTGCCCTGTGTGTGTGTGTACTGCCCTGTGTGTGTGTGCGTGTGTGTACTGCCCTGTGTGTGTACTGCCCTGTGTGTGTACTGCCCTGTGTGTGTACTGCCCTGTGTGTGTGTACTGCCCTGTGTGTGTGTGTGTGTGTACTGCCCTGTGTGTGTGTGTACTGCCCTGTGTGTGTGTGTACTGCCCTGTGTGTGTGTATACTGCCCTGTGTGTGTGTGTGTGTGTACTGCCCTGTGTGTGTGTGTACTGCCCTGTGTGTGTGTGTGTACTGCCGTGTGTGTGTGTACTGCCGTGTGTGTGTGTGTGTACTGCCGTGTGTGTGTGTGTGTGTGTACTGCCGTGTGTGTGTGTGTACTGCCGTGTGTGTGTGTGTACTGCCCTGTGTGTGTGTGTACTGCCCTGTGTGTGTGTGTACTGCCCTGTGTGTGTGTGTGTGTGTGTGTGTGTGTATACTGCCCTGTGTGTGTGTGTGTACTGCCCTGTGTGTGTACTGCCCTGTGTGTGTGTGTACTGCCCTGTGTGTGTGTGTACTGCCCTGTGTGTGTGTACTGCCCTGTGTGTGTGTGTGTGTGTGTGTGTGTGTGTATATACTGCCGTGTGTGTGTATATACTGCCCTGTGTGTGTATATACTGCCCTGTGTGTGTGTGTATATACTGCCCTGTGTGTGTGTGTATATACTGCCCTGTGTGTGTGTGTATATACTGCCCTGTGTGTGTGTGTGTGTACTGCTGTGTGTGTGTGTGTGTGTGTGTGTGTGTGTGTATATACCATCACATAAGACCCTCGTAACGAGTGAAGTATCTTATCACAGACAGTCCTAGATCTTGCGGTTGGTGCAAGCCCCAGCGGTCAGATCCCCACGTATAACTTGTCCATAGTTTCCTACGGACTGGTTCCCAGTATTGCATTAGTACCAGTGCTACCAGACACATAATATAAATGTTGCATGGAGGTTTTTTCCTTTATTAAATGGATGCTGAACTGGTGCACAAGATTGACATCGTGCTTAATTCGGGCCACATATAACTGATGTGAGAACCCAGCGTGTCATACATGGGGTGTCGCATATTTCTGGCCCATAGGCGCCTCCGTCTTGCATTAGCTGGTTTTCTGTGGACAAATTGTGGTGGTGTGGGGGGGGGTGAATTACAGTTCGGGGACACAGCCGACTGGATGACTGGGGTAAGATAAGGACCGAAATTAACTATATTTATGGCATTAGGATAGGGTATCCCATAAATATATGGTGATGAGAATACTCATCTGGGAAGAGCGATTAGGCTGGTCACAACAATTAGGCGGCTCCCGCGGTCACAACAAGATCTGAAGAAGCGAGGGCGCATGCACCGCCCTCTCATGCACAAGACTAGGTACTGCAGGCTTCAGAAACATGGCGCCGGAGATAAGCGCTATGCCCAGGCGCCAACTCCGACGCCGTGTTTTTGAATACAGAAATTTACATGCAGCCAGAGAGAGGGAGGAACAGGCAGCGGGGGGGGACGGTAATCATGTGCATAACCCGCCCGGATATTATCTGGAGAGGTGCACACGTCCATCAAAAAGTGGATGAATTTTCAAACTTCATAAACATGGATTTCACAGCCTAAACATCTGAGCTGCCCACTAATTTACACACATTGTGATGTACAGAAGACATTGGTAGTGAATAGTTTACACGGTTGGTGAAACCCAGTTATAATTCAGTAGGTCCATATGTGCCGACTCCATAACTCGCTCATGGATAATGGATTTGTAATAATCAGTTTACTAAAATGGTGTGGAAAATGGGGCTTATATTGCTGGAGCATGGTAGTCCTCCTCTGGCTGTCACCCCTGGTCATCCAGCACAGGACACTCTGGTGGTCTCAGATGGGGGCAGAAGCCATGACATCGCCATTCTATAACCTTACTGCTGAGCCCTGACTACTGCAACTGATCAAAGGCCTCAGTGGTCAAGTGACGCCATAGCTTGTGGTCTTGATATAGACCGCAAAAGCCGCCTGTGCTTGGTCCACCAGGGTGACAGGTGAGGGTGGTCATATACAATTTTTTTTTGTTGCTGTTTTCATTCATGCCACCAAGTAAACTTTTATTGACCTACAAGAGTGGGCTGTCTGCGTGTAGTGACCCCAATCATCATCTGTCCAGAGGTCTTTGTGTGTTTCTTGTGGAACTTGATGTTGCTTGTGTTAGGACCCACAATAAAGCAGGGGAAGGATGGCATCACCTTCTACAGAAATGCTTTTTTATGAAACCGAACATGCTGATCCTTAGTTCAGGAGCAGATACCCTTTTTGAGTTGTTCAGTTTGGTTGATGCTCCTCTAAGGCTGCTTTCAGACTACGTTTTTTTTTTTTTTAGCATGCGTCATGAATGTTTTTTTGCTGTAAAAGCGGATCCTGTTTTTACAAAGAAAAACGCATGCAAGCGCAAGTGTTATTTCTTTTTCGCTCCTAATTGGGAGACCCAGACAATTGGGTGTATAGCTACTGCCTCCGGAGGCCGCACAAAGTACTACACTTAAAAGTGTAAGGCCCCTCCCCTTCTGGCTATACACCCCCCCCGTGGGAGCACGGGTCCTTCAGTTTTTTGCTTTGTGCGAAGGAGGTCAGACACGCACGCATAGCTCCACTGTTTAGTCAGCAGCAGCTGCTGACTATGTCGGATGGAAGAAAAGAGGACCCATACAAGGGTCCCCAGCATGCTCCCTTCTCACCCCACTTTCTGTCGGTGGTGCTTGTTAAGGTTGAGGTACCCATTGCGGGTACGGAGGCTGGAGCCCACATGCTGATTCCTTCCCCATCCCCATTAGGGCTCTGGGCGAAGTGGGATTTTACCGGTCTCCAGGCACAGAGACCGTGCTCCATCCGCAGCCCCTGGAGAAGCCGCTGGATTTGGAGCTGAGTATCGTCAGGGACATGGCCCTGCTCCGTCAAGGTACTCTGTGTCCCCGTGCATACGCGCGCACACCGCAGCATTGCTGGGTGTGTTAGTGCGCCGGGGACAACAGCGCTGCTGCGCTTGTGCCATTTCCTCACTTCAGCTTAGCTGAGTGGGTAGACTCAGGGAGAACGGTCGCGCCGGCCGCTGGGACTGCGACGCGGCTGGGACTTGTGGTGCGCCGGGGACTTCCGCGCTGACCGTGCATATATCACGGCCGCGCTTATTACTACAGTCCCCGGCTTTTGCGGCCTAGTTCGTTCGTTCCCGCCTCCGCACCTGCCAGTCAGGAGGAGGGCGGGACGCTGTACAGAGCATCAGCGCTGAGGGCTGGAGTCGTTTTTACATACTCCAGCCCTCACACCAGGCACAGTAGGACGCAGTTTCCCGCTCTTTGTTTGTGGCACGCCCACGGTCCGCCCCTCTTCACAGAACGCCGGCAGCCATTCCTGCCTGCACGCTGAGCTGCAGAGGGGAGACGGGGAGACCCAGACACGGGATTCTACGGCCTCATACCCGCTGTTCAGCGGGCGGTAAGCAGCCCTCAAGGGCTCACCCCCACTTGTGCCGTTTGTATACTGAGTATTTTGTGTTTGCAAATACTTTTTGTACTGTACGGTCGCTGGTGATTCTCGGCTATATACCCTCCTAGATTACAAGGAGGCAACAGCATGTCGTCCGCAAAACGCAAGGGTGCCAAGGCACAGACATTATATGCTGCCTGTACCGCATGTGGGGCTGCTCTACCGGCAGGTTCCACTGACCCCCATTGTGTGCAGTGCTCGGCCCCTGTGCAACTTGCACAGCCGGGGCCTCTGCTGGACGTGACCCAGGGTGTACCACCTGTGAATGCTGTCCAGGTGACAGGAACAGAGTTTGCAGCTTTTGCTGACAGATTGTCTATGACCATGTCAAAGATTCTTGAAACATTGCAGTCTAGACCAGTAACTCAGACCATGGACACTGTGGCATCATTGCTCCCTGGTCCCCCTCAGCTGGTACACTTCCAAGCTCCGGGGGTGTCACATGCACACCAGGGTGACGATTCTGACTCGGACGACAGTCCCAGACAACCTAAGCGGGCTCGTTATGAGGGGCCCTCAACTTCGTCTCACTGGTCAGGATCCCAGCGGGACGAATCTATGGGTGATGAGGCGGATGTAACTGATCAAGATTCTGATCCTGGGTCCGCTCTCAATCTGGATACACCGGATGGTGACGCCATAGTGAATGATCTTATAGCGTCCATCAATAGGATGTTAGATATTTCTCCGCCAGCTCCTACTGAGGAGGAGGCAGCTTCACAGCAGGAGAAATTCCATTTCAGATATCCCAAGCGTAAATTAAGCACTTTTCTGGACCACGCTGACTTTAGAGATGCAATCCAGAAACACCACGCTTATCCTGAGAAGCGGTTTTCTAAACGGCTTAAAGATACACGCTATCCTTTTCCCCCTGACGTGGTCAAGGGTTGGACCCAGTGTCCCAAGGTGGACCCTCCAATCTCCAGGCTTGCAGCTAGATCCTTAGTTGCAGTAGAAGATGGAGCGGCACTTAAAGATGCCACTGACAGGCAGATGGAGCTCTGGCTGAAATCCATCTATGAAGCTATTGGAGCGTCGTTGGCGCCAGCTTTCGCAGCCGTATGGGCACTCCAAGCTATTTCAGCTGGGCTTATACAAGTCGACTCGGTCACACGTACATCTGCCCCGCAGGTGGCACCATTGACCTCTCAAATATCTGCATTCGCGTCTTACGCGATTAATGCTGTCCTGGACTCTATGAGCCGTACGGCGGTGGCGTCAGCCAACTCCGTGGTTTTGCGCAGAGCCCTGTGGTTGAGAGAATGGAAAGCAGATTCTGCTTCCAAGAAGTGCTTAACCAGTTTGCCCTTTTCTCGTGACCGATTTGTTTGGGGAGCGTTTGGATGAAATCATTAAACACTCCAAGGGTAAGGACTCATCCTTACCTCAACACAGACAAAACAAGCCCCAACAAAGGAGGGGTCAGTCTGGTTTTCGGTCCTTTCGAGGCTCAGGCAGGTCCCAATTCTCCTCGTCCAAGAGGACTCAAAAGGATCAGAGAGGCTCAGATTCTTGGCGGACGCAGTCACGCCCAAAAAAGACAGCAGGAAGAACCGTTACCAAGACGGCTTCCTCATGACTTTCAGCCTCCTCTCTCCGCATCCTCGGTCGGTGGCAGGCTCTCCCGCTTTGGCGGCATTTGGCTGTCACAGGTCAAAGACCGTTGGGTGAGGGACATTCTGTCTCACGGGTACAGGATAGAGTTCAGCTCTCGTCCTCCAACTCGTTTCTTCAGAACTTCCCCACCGCCCGACCGAGCCGATGCTCTGCTGCAGGCGGTGGCCGCTCTAAAGGCGGAAGGAGTGGTGACTTCCGTTCCTCTTCAGGAACAAGGTCACGGTTTTTACTCCAATCTGTTTGTGGTGCCAAAGAAGGACGGGTCCTTTCGGCCCGTCCTGGATCTAAAGTTGCTCAACAAACACGTAAAAACCAGGAGGTTCCGGATGGAATCTCTCCGCTCCGTCATAGCCTCAATGTCTCAAGGAGATTTCTTAGTATCAATAGACATCAAGGATGCTTATCTTCACGTGCCGATTGCGCCAGAGCATCAGCGTTTTCTACGCTTCGTTATAGAAAGCGAACACCTGCAGTTCGTAGCGTTACCTTTCGGGCTGGCAACAGCCCCTCGGGTCTTCACCAAGGTCATGGCAGCAGTAGTAGCTGTCCTGCACTCGCAGGGTCACTCCGTGATCCCGTATTTGGACGATCTACTTATAAAGGCACCCTCTCAAGAGGCATGCCAACACAGTCTGAACGTGGCACTGAAGACTCTCCAGAGTTTCGGGTGGATTATCAACTTTTCAAGGTCAAATCTAACCCCGACCCAATCACTAACATATCTTGGCATGGAGTTTCATACTCTCTCAGCGATAGTGAAGCTTCCACTGGACAAGCAGTGCTCTCTGCAGACAGGGGTGCAATCTCTCCTGCAGAACCAGTCCCACTCCTTGAGGCGCCTCATGCATTTCCTAGGGAAGATGGTGGCAGCAATGGAAGCAGTCCCTTTCGCGCAGTTTCATCTGCGCCCTCTACAATGGGACATTCTCCGCCAATGGGACGGGAAGTCGACGTCCCTCGACAGGGATGTCTCCCTCTCTCAGGCAACCAAGGACTCTCTCCGATGGTGGCTTCTTCCCACCTCATTGTCAAAAGGAAAGTCGTTCCTACCCCCATCCTGGGCGGTGGTCACGACAGATGCGAGCCTATCAGGGTGGGGAGTAGTGTTTCTTCACCACAGGGCTCAGGGTACGTGGACTCAGAGAGAGTCCACCCTTCAGATCAATGTTCTGGAAATCAGAGCAGTCTATCTTGCTCTGCGAGCCTTCCAACAGTGGCTGGAGGGCAAGCAGATCCGGATTCAGTCGGACAATTCCACAGCGGTGGCATACATCAACCACCAAGGGGGAACACGCAGTCGACAAGCCTTTCAAGAAGTCCGGCGGATTCTGACGTGGGTGGAAAACACAGCATCCACCATATCCGCAGTTCACATCCCAGGCGTGGAAAACTGGGAAGCAGACTTTCTCAGTCGCCAGGGCATGGACGCAGGGGAATGGTCCCTTCACCCGGACGTGTTTCAGGAGATCTGTCGCCGCTGGGGGATGCCGGACGTCGACCTGATGGCGTCACGGCACAACAACAAGGTCCCGGTTTTCATGGCACGGTCTCACGATCACCGAGCTCTGGCGGCAGACGCCTTAGTTCAGGATTGGTCGCAGTTCCGACTACCTTATGTGTTCCCACCTCTGGCATTGTTGCCCAGAGTGATCCGCAAAATCAGGTCCGACTGCCGTTGCGCCATTCTCGTCGCTCCAGACTGGCCAAGGAGGTCGTGGTACCCGGATCTGTGGCATCTCACGGTAGGACAACCGTGGGCGCTACCAGGCCGTCCAGACTTGCTGTCTCAAGGGCCGTTTTTCCATCTGAATTCTGCGGCCCTGAACCTGACTGTGTGGCCATTGAGTCCTGGATCCTAGGGACCTCAGGTTTATCTCATGATGTTGTTGCCACCATGAGACAGGCTAGGAAACCATCCTCCGCCAAGATCTACCACAGAACGTGGAAGATATTCTTATCTTGGTGCTCTGCTCAGGGAGTTTCTCCCTGGCCATTTGCATTGCCTATTTTTCTTTCCTTCCTGCAGTCTGGGTTGGAAAAAGGTTTGTCGCTTAGCTCCCTTAAAGGACAAGTCTCTGCGCTATCCGTATTCTTTCAGAAGCGCCTGGCGCGACTTCCTAAGGTACGCACGTTCCTGCAAGGGGTTTGTCATCTCATTCCCCCTTGCAAGCGGCCATTGGAACCCTGGGATCTGAACAAGGTTCTGATTGCTCTCCAGAAGCCACCTTTCGAGCCTATGAAGGAGATTTCCTTTTCTCGGCTTTCACAGAAAGTGGCTTTTCTGGTGGCGGTCACGTCTCTTCGGAGAGTGTCAGAGCTGGCGGCGTTATCTTGCAAATCTCCCTTCCTGGTGTTTCACCAAGACAAGGTAGTACTGCGTCCAATTCCAGAGTTTCTTCCCAAGGTGGTATCTTCCTTTCATCTCAATCAGGATATCACTTTACCATCTTTGTGTCCGCATCCAGTTCACCAATTTGAAAAGGGTTTACATCTGTTGGACCTGGTGAGAGCACTCAGGATCTACATTTCCCGCACGGCGTCTCTGCGCCGTTCGGATGCACTCTTTATCCTGGTCGCTGGTCAGCATAAAGGGTCGCAAGCTTCCAAATCCACCCTTGCGCGGTGGATCAAGGAACCAATTCTTCACGCCTACCGTTCTGCTGGGCTTCCGACTCCTTCTGGACTGAAGGCCCATTCTACCAGAGCCGTGGGTGCGTCCTGGGCATTACGGCATCAGGCTACGGCTCAGCAGGTGTGCCAGGCGGCTACCTGGTCGAGTCTGCACACTTTCACCAAGCATTATCAGGTGGATACCTACGCTTCGGCGGATGCCAGCCTAGGTAGACAAGTCCTGCAGGCGGCGGTGGCCCACCTGTAAGAAAGGGCTGCCTGACAGCCCGATCGCGAGGTATTATTTTACCCACCCAGGGACTGCTTTTGGACGTCCCAATTGTCTGGGTCTCCCAATTAGGAGCGAAAAAGAAGGGAATTTTGTTTACTTACCGTAAATTCCTTTTCTTCTAGCTCCAATTGGGAGACCCAGCACCCGCCCTGTTTTTCTGAGGGTATTTGTTTTTCGGGTGCACATGTTGTTCATGTTAATAACTTACGTTCTCCGATATTGTTTATCGGATTGAATTTGTTTTTGAAACAGTTATTGGCTTTCCTCCTTCTTGCTTTTGCACTAAAACTGAAGGACCCGTGCTCCCATGGGGGGGTGTATAGCCAGAAGGGGAGGGGCCTTACACTTTTAAGTGTAGTACTTTGTGCGGCCTCCGGAGGCAGTAGCTATACACCCAATTGTCTGGGTCTCCCAATTGGAGCTAGAAGAAAAGGAATTTACGGTAAGTAAACAAAATTCCCTTCTTTGCAGGATCCTGTCACTGGAAGTTTATGGGCAGGCATTGGAGTCATGTGATCGGGAGTGAGGGGAACTGAACGTGACAGACTGGGAGTCGGCATCTGACAGCTGCGGAGGCTCGTAATCAAGGTAAACATCGGGTAACTTGCTTGGATACCCGATATTTACCTTGGTTACGAGCGTCTGCAGCTGCAAGGAGCCAGGCTCCCTGCACACGTAACCAAGGTAAACATCGGGTATCCAAGCAAGTTACCCGATGTTTACCTTGGTTACAAGCCTCCGCAGCTCTCAGGCGGGGGAGAGAGAGGAGAGGGAGGGGAGAAGAGAGACTGATCACACCAGACTGGTTTCTGGGCATTCTCAGTAGAGCAAGCAGGATCCTGTCTATCAGCATGCCAGCGTTCACATGCGTTTTGCGTGCAGTATAGTCAGGATCTAGCAATTTGCAGTATTTGGACGCCGCACAAAAATGCTACAAGAAGCGTTTTTGAAAAAGTTAAAAACCTGCAAGTCGCTGGATCCTAAGTATAACGCACACAAACGCATGTTGATGCGAGTCCATTGCAAATGCATTGAAATGAAAACGCATTTGCAGTGGATCCGTTTTTACGTTTAACGTTCAGGGCGCATGTTAAAAAAACGTAGTGTGAAAGCAGCCTAATGTGTATGGCCATGATAACGTCAGGACAGCAATATCCTCGTCTTTCCCACATGCTCGCGTTATGACTCCAATGCTGCAGTTTTCTTTCACTTTCTCATTGTCTGCTCCACCTGTCTATAAACAGTCGTAGTATTGCCTTCCATGTGCACTCAGTGACCAGGTACATAAACTCGCGTAACCTTGCCAGGGATAATGTGTAAGGTCTTATGCTTTGTTTTCCCATAAGTCCAGTCAGGCTTCTTTTAGCAATATGTTTTTTTTTCTTGCTGCCTAAGGGACAATGTTTTAATAAGTTACATATTAAATAAAGACCTTTCTCTTCTTCTTGATGGGAAACTTGAACATTTAGATCACCATATGTATGTTCCTCTCCTCCCCCAAATCGATCTGGATCTGCACAGATACAGTGGTTTCAAAGTCTAAGTTCGTATCACCTCACTGGCTTCCAAAGTGGATGCGAGTGAGCGATAGAATATTTCTGTATGTCTCATTGATTTCAGTAGAACGTAGGCCTGTATCGTCCCAAATATGGCGCCACTGGCTACTATGGGTCATTGAACAGGTCAGGAGCATTCTCCTAGTCTGGACCCCCTGTGATTCCTATATGTCTCATGTGGTCATACCACTGTCTGTTTTGTCATCATTGGCAACATCATAGGCATAACTGGCATGTTACATGTATACTAAACGAAGTGAAGCAAGTGACGCTTATTTGGTTGTACATTGTGTAATTTTTCATTTATTTTTTTTATTTGTATCTGTGTAAGTTAGCTTTGGTGAAAAGATCTTAACAGCTGAGACTCTAAAGGGTGCTTTACACCAGACAATCTATCGTGCGATAGATCGTCGGGGTCACGGTTTTTGTGACGCACATCCGGCATCGCTGGCGATGCCGGCCTGTGTGACACCTCCTAGCGACGCAGTATCGCTCACAAATCGTGAGTCGGGTACTGCTCGTTAGGTTCCATAATATCGTTTGATTTAGTTGACCATCGTTTCTGTGGTAGCACACGCCGCTCCGTGTGACACCACGGGAACGATGAGCAGCTCACCTGCCTCCCGCGGCCGCCGCCGGCTCTATGTGGAAGGAAGGAGGTGGGCGGGATGTTTACGTCCCGCTCATCTCCGCCCCTCCGCTTCTATTGGCCGGCGGCCGTGTGACGTCGCTGTGACGCCGAACGTCCCTCCCACTCCAGGAAGTGGACGTTCGCCGCCCACAGCGAGGTCGCACGAGAGGTAAGTATGTGTGACGGGGGTTACTAACTTTGTGCGACACGGGCATCGATTTGCCCGTGACGCGAAAAGGCCGGGGGCGGGTACGATTGATTGTGAAATCGCACAATCGGTTGTACCGTGTAAAGCAGGCTTAAGGGGTACTTTGCACACTACGACATCGCAAAGTGACGCACATCCGGCGTCGCTGTCGACATCGCAGTATGTGAATCCTTTTACATACGATTAGCGATTGCAAAAGCGTCGTTATTGTATGATCGGTGTAGGGTCTGTCATTTCCATAATTTCGCAGCAGCGACGGTACGATGTTGTTCCTCATTCCAGCAGGCAGCACACATCGCTGTGTGTGAAGCCAGAGGAGCGAGGAACATCACCTTACCTGCGTCCACCGGCAAGGAGGTGGGCGGAATGTTTACGTCCCGTTCATCTCTGCTCCTCCGCTCCTATTGGCTGCCTGCCGTGTGACGTCGCTGTGATGCCGCATGACCCGCGCCCTTAGGAAGGAGGCGGGTCGCCGGCCAGAGCGACGTCGCAGGGCAGGTAAGTGTGTGTGAAGCTGCTGTAGCGATAATGTTCGCTACGGCAGCAGTCACAAGATATCGCTACGGGGGCGGGGACTATCGCGCTCGGCATCGCAGCATCGGCTTGCGATGTCGTAGTGTGCAAAGTACCCCTTAAAGTACCGTCACATAACGAGATCGCTAGCGAGATCGCTGCTGAGGCACGGTTTCTGTGACGCAGTAGCGATCCCGTTAGCGATCTCGTTATGTGTGACATCTACCAGCGATCAGGCCCATGCTGTGAGGTCGCCAGTCGTTACAGAATGGTCCAGGCCATTTTCTTCAAAGGCGATGTCCTGCTGGGCAGGAGGCATCGCTGTGTTTGACACTGTGTGACAGGGTCCCAATGACTGCTGAGATCGTTATACAGGTCGCTACTGCGACCTGTATCGTTCCTGCATCTTTGGTAAGGTCTGACTGTGTGACATTTCACGAGCGACCTCCCAGCGACTTACCAGCGATCCCTATCAGGTCGCATCGTTTTCAGGATCGCTGGTAAGTCGTTGTGTGTGACTGGACTTCTTGTAATCTGAGCACGGTCTGTGTTTCATGACCTAATGGTGCTTACAGACATGCCAATGTTGGTCATTTAATGAGTGGTAATTTGACTATATGCAAGTCGTTCTGGGACTATTCACATAGGCCGACTACCCATCATCCGGATATAAACGCTGGAGCCCCTAGGAGAAAGGGGCCCTGTGAAACTGCCTAGTTTGCTCTCCCTTCTCATTAATGCCAGTCCTGCATACCAGCCTGTCTCCTGTTCAGTTCTTTTAGCCTCCTGTAATTAAGAGACCTTTGATTACATCATGTCAAATGATAAATAAACAATCTTTACCATGGAATACAAGTGTGGGATTCCTGAGAAATTGTGCAGTTTGACTCCCCAACCTCTCCCCTATAGCTGGCCCTTACTGTAACTAGGGCTTATTTTCAGGGTAGGTCTTATTTTCTGGGAAAAAGGGCAGTATTGACACACACACACACACACACACACACACACACACTATTTTATCATTATTTTATTTATTTTTTTTTTATTATTGCCCCCCTCCTTCCTCGAGCCGGAACTCCCCGCCCCGTCGATCTTGCTGTAATGAGGGCTTGTTTTTTGCGGGACAAGTTGTACTTTTAAATGAAACCATGAGTTTTACCATATAATGGAAAACTGCTAAAAAAAAATTCCAAGTGCAGAAAAATTGCAAAAAAAGTGTGATTGCATAATTGTTTTGGTGATATTTTATTCAGTGTTCAGTATATGGTAAAACTGATGCCTCAGGTCGGTAGGAGTTCGTAGATGCCAAACATGTAGTGGTTTACATTTATTTATGGGGTTAAGAAAATTCAAAAGTTAGTACAAAAAAGTGGCACACTTTTTGCGCCATTTTCCACGACCTGTAGCGTTCTTATTTTTTGAGATATGGGGCTCAGTGATGGCTTATTTTTTTGCATCTTGAGCTGACTTATTTAACTGTAACATTTTTGCACAGATGCTATGTTTTGATAGACTGTTACTGCATTTTGCGCAAATTTTGTAATGACCAAAAAACGTATTTTGGGGTTTTGGATTTTTTTTTAATTTTTTTTGTCTCTACGCTGTTTACCGATCAGGTTAATTGATGTTATATTTTGATCGGGCATTTCTGAACTTGGCAATACCAAATATTTGTATTTATTTTATTATTATTCTTAACCCTTTAATTTTCAATGGGGCGAATGGGAGGGTGATTTGAACTTTTGAGATTTTAAGTTTATTTTGTTTATTTTACTAATCCCCCTAGGGGACTATAAGGATCAGCAGTCTGATCGCTTGTTTATTTCTACTGATCACAGCTCAGATCCGCAGAAATGCTCGTCTTCTGTTAGGTTAAGTTCACACAGGGCATCTTTTGGTGCATTTTTGAGGTCCCAAAGATGCACCAAAATACATTCATTTCCTTCTCTCAACAAAGTCTGAGATTTTGATTTTTGCAGTCCACACTGGGCGTCTTTTGTTGGCTGCATCTTGGCTGTGTTTTTGAAGATGCACCCAAGACGCAGCATGTCAATTCTTTTTGCGTTTTTCCAGCGTTTTTGAGCCCTTCCAGTCATTAGATTTTACTTAAAAAATGCATTGGGCAAAACGCGTCAAACGCATTGCATTATTAATGCGTTTTTTGGGACAAAAACGCTGCATCTTTGTGGTTTAAAAAAAAAAAAAAAAGATGCCGTGTGTGAACATACCTTTTACAGCTAACGCCCTGCCGGTTATAAGTGAGTCATGATAGCGATAGGAGTTATCACATGACCCTGTGCTACCATGGCAACCATCAGCTCCCTGTGACAACGTCACGGGGTCTCTGATGACGGCGGGTGTTACTTGCTGTGGCTATTTACATTGTTCTGTCATTTTGACAGTGCAATCTAAAGGCCACTTCACACATAACGAAACCGAGAACGAGATCGTTGCTACGTCACAGTTTCTGTGACGCAACAACGACTTAACCAGTGATCTCGTCATGTTTGACACGTACCAACAATCCGCCCCCTGCTGTGAAATTGTTGGTCGATGCTGAACAGCCTGGGCCATTTTTGGCTCGTTGGAGTCCTGCTGGGCAGGATGGATCTGTTTGACACCTACCTACGATTTCGTTAACGACCTAGATTAGAACTTTAGTGTGGCACGTAGGCGTGTAGTTGCGTCCCCGTTTCCGCGCCCCCTCTGCACCGATTGGTTGGCGTTGAGAACAATAGCGTGTAGTTGCGTCACCGTTTCCGCGCCCCCCTCTGTACCGATAGGTTAACGCTGATAACAGTGCTACGTTCTGATTGGGTATCGCTTCATGCTTTGTTCCCTTTTGAGTCTTGGGATAGAACCTGTGCAGATGCAGCTTCGATCCGAAAAGCAAGCAAGCAACCAGATACAAAGTACGAATGAATCAGGGTGGAGGCGCAGGTTCTATTCTCAAAGCAAAGCTCAAAAGAAGTGACAAAGGATTACGCGATACAAAAGTTACCTTTTTAGGCCCGCCCAATCAGAACGCAGTATTGGCCACCAATCAGAGCGGAGGGGGTATGGAAAAGGCAAAGCAAATGCACGCCTACATAGCTCACTGCGTTTCACTACGCCCCTAATCGAGATCGGAATCGTTACCACAGCTGTTGTGTGACAGGGTCCCGATAATTTACAAGATCGTTATACGGGTCGCATGCTCGTTCCTAAAGTGTGTGTGTGTGTGTGTGTGTGTGTGTGTGACACCTCACATACGATTTCAACAACGACTCAGCAACGATCCGGGAACTGTGACGTAGTAGCGATCTCGTTCACGATCTTATGTGTGACTGGACCTTCAGGGTTTAACAGACGCGGGTGGATCGCGGCTCCACCTGCGAGACACTCATGTCTGCTGTACAAATTATACCGACATAAGCCGTAACATACCCAGTACATCTAATGTTGGTAAGAGGTTAAGAACAGATTGTATTAACCATCAATCTTTCTGTTCCACACGGCTTCATGTTCTCTGCAGCACATCCGCTGTATACATGGGCAGATGTGCTGCCAATAACGATGATTTTTGCCAGCATGAACAAACTGATCAGCCTATGAACTAGAAGTACGCTTTTTCACTGATCTTTTCTAGCATGTTTACACTGGCTGATAATTGGAAGTAAGTGTTTTTACACAGCCTCATTCAGCAATTCTCACCCATCTAAATATCTTAGGCTACTTTCACACCTCCGGTTTTTGCTATGCGGCACAATCCGGCACTTTGCAGGAAAATTGCAACCGTTTTTTTTTTTGCTGCCGGTTGCGATTTTCCTGCATAGACTTTAATTAGTGCCGCATTGTGCCGCATGGCCTTGCGTTCCGTCCGTTTTTTGCCGCATGCGGCAGATTTAGCCGATGCGGCGGCCGGATGGAACGTTGCCTGGCACGTTTTTTTCGTGCGGCAAAAAAAAACCGCATTGCGCCGCATTCGGCAGATGCGGCGCATTTTTCAATGCATGCCTATGGCGGCGGTATGCGGCGCGATGCAGCAATAACCGCATCCGGCCGCTGCATGCGGTTTTTGCCACTGCGCATGCTCAGTAGCATGCCGCAAGCGGCAAAAACCAGACTGGCCGCACAGGAAAAACTTATGCAAAGGATGCGGTGTTTTCACCGCATCCGTTGCATAGCTTGCACAGCCGGATTGAGCCGCAGAGCTCAAGCCGGATGTGTGAAAGTAGCCTTACCTGGAATGTCAGCCAATATTTAAAGTTTAGAGAAGGTGCTTGCTATATGGTCCTGTATGGAGCACACTGTAACGAAGGCATAAAGCTGCACCGAGGCATAAAGCTGCACCGCTGTTTTTTTTTTTTTTTTTGTTTTTGGTTAAAGGTATTCCGTCCGTAGGATCAACCCTCTGAAGTTGTCTATATGGCCACGCAGTTCATAAGACGCTGACTAAAATGATACCTTGATAACTACAATCCGATGTCTTATTTCAGAGAAATTCATATTTTTCTTTACTTGTAAATGAGCTGTTAAGATCTATGGAGCGGACACTGATCTCTGACAGTCTGCCTCCAGAGGTTAATGTAAATGAAATGGGGCTACCAGTGTTTGACTTGAGAGCAGAGGTGGCTACAGTAAAGTACAGATTAATTAGTGGTGTTAAAGTAAACATTGCTGACCAATTCAGTCCCCTGCTGTGTATTTTTTTTCATGAATTCGTAATCTTAGCTAGCAGCTGTGCTTTATACATGAATATAGCTTATTTTTGTTCATTTTCAGCTTAATTATTATATTCTAATTCCCTTTTTTTCCCAAAAATGTTTCATGGTGTTACATAATTCTTTCATTGGTGTCCCAACACCTTGTATTGCTTTTGCTTGCAAAGTAAAAACAAATCTGATCTTTTTGGTTCTTGAGAAACGCAAGCAAATCATCAGTTTTGGCTGCATCTTCTTTTTTCTTTTTTATTCCAAGAGATCAGGTTTTGGCTGCATGAAAAAAGCAGCAAAAAAGGAACGTGTGAACATAGCCTAAAGACAGTCACTCAATCCATTAAAATAGTGGATATGTGAATGGCTTTGTTAAATCACATGATCCACGTTCACAGAAATACTGTTGTGTGAATAGGCCCTAATAACATCTGATGGTTTTTATGTTTAGACGGCATTATCTAAAAAAAAGACTGAATCCTTATTCTCACAGAAAGGTGTTCTCTCCACAAATACTTGGCAAGTCCTGTCTTAAAATCTATGGAAGGACAGTGACAGCTGTTTCGAAAACTGTAAGGGTATGTTCACACACTACATCTTTTACTGCATTTTTGGTGCATTTTTGAGGTCACAAAGATGCACCTAAATGCATGCATTCCCTTCTCCCAGCAAAGTCTAAGATTTCTATTTTGCTGTCTACACAGTGCACTTTTTTGGGCTGCATCTTGACATTTCTTCGGCGCTCCATTGGGAGACCCAGACGATTGGGTGTATAGCACTGCCTCCGGAGGCCACACAAAGCAATTACACTAAAAAGTGTAAGGCCCCTCCCCTTCTGGCTATACACCCCCAGTGGGATCACTGGCTCACCAGTTTTCTGCTTTGTGCGAAGGAGGTCAGACATCCACGCATAGCTCCACTGTTTGTAGTCAGCAGTAGCTGCTGGCTATATCGGATGGAAGAAAAGAGGGCCCATATGGGGCCCCCAGCATGCTCCCTTCTCACCCGCGGTGGTGCTTGTAAGGTTGAGGTACCTATTGCTGGTACAGAGGCTGGAGCCCACATGCTGTTTTCCTTCCACATCCCCTGGAGGGCTCTGTGGAAGTGGGATCTTGCCGGCCCCCAAGCCCTGGGGCCGGGCTCCATCCACAGACCCAGAGAACCTGCTGGATTTGGAGCGGGAGTGCCGTTCAGGGACAAGGCCCTGCAACTTTCAGGTACTCTGTGTCCCCGGCAGGCACGGACACTCTCAAGGCTTGCTGAGCGTTATAGTGCGCCGGGGACAGTAGCGCTGTGCGCTGGGGTTAGGTCACTGCAGCTTTGCTGAGTGACGTTACATGTTGGGAACTACTGCGCCGACCGCTCCTGGAGCGGCGGCGCAGCTGCGACTTGTGGTGCGCCGGGGACTTTGCGCCGACCGCGCTTTTACGGCGGCGGCGCTTCTAACTTTAGCCCCCGGCTTCTGCGGCCTAGCGCCGCTTCGTTCCCGCCCCCACCCTGTCAATCAGGGTAGGGGAGAGACGCTGCTCAATTGGCAGCGCCGAGGGCTGGAGCTTTATTTACATGCTCCAGCCCTCTCACTAGGCACAGTGGGAAGCAGGCTTCCCGCTCTTCGTCTGTATACGCCCAGGGCCCGCCCCCCCTCTCCACAAGGACGCCGGCAGCCATTACACATGCAGTCTGGCTGGGGAAAGGCAGCAGGCTCTGGGAGACCCAGACTAAAGGGATTTCGGCGACCACACACCCGCTCCTAAGCGGGCGGTAAGCAGCACTTTAGTGCTGGCCCCACTAGTGCCTCAGTGTTATATTAGTGTACTTTTTTCTTGGTACCATATATATATATATATATATATATATATATATATATATATATATATATATATATATATATATATATATATATATATATATATTAGTTGCACTGTAAGGTCGCTTCTTGGCTGGACACCCTGTACTGCTCTGAGGAGGCAGCAACATGTCATCCGCAAAACGCAAGGGTGCCAAGGCACAGGCTGTGTACACTGCTTGTACAGCATGTGGGGCTAATCTACCAGCAGGCTCCAATGACTCACATTGTGTGCAATGTTCGGTCCCTGTGCCACTTCGTCAGCCAGAGCCTATGGTGGTAGTGGCCCAGGCAGAGACGCCTGTGAACCCTGCCCCGGTGACGGGGACAGACTTTGCAGTTTTTGCTGATAAAATGTCTGTGACTATGACAAAAATCCTGGAGACCTTGCAGTCCAGGCCAGTTACTCAGGCCATGGACACTGCTGTGTCTATGCTCTCCGGTCCCCCTCAGTTGGAACTAATCCGTACTTCAAGGGGGTCTCAAGCATCACAGGCTGAAGTCTCTGACTCAGATGACAGTCCCAGGCAGCCTAAGCGAGCTCGCTGGGAAAGACCCTCCACGTCATCACACTGCTCAGGGTCTCAGCGAGAAGAGTCTCTCTGTGATGAGACTGAGGACGGTGATCAGGATTCTAATCCTGAGGCCCCTCTCAATCTGGATGCCCCTGATGGTGACGCCATGGTTAATGACCTTATATCGGCAATTAATAGACTGTTGGATATTTCTCCCCCAGCCCCTTCTGCAGAGGAGGCAGCTGCACAGCAGGAGAAGTTCCATTTCCTGTATCCCAAGCGTAAATTAAGTGCTTTTTTGGACCACTCTGACTTCAGAGAATCGATCCAGAAACACGACGCTCATCCAGACAAGCGTTTCTCTAAACGTTCTAAGGATACCCGTTATCCTTTTCCCTCTGAGGTGGCCAAACGCTGGACCCAGTGTCCAAAGGTGGATCCCCCAATTTCCAAGCTTGCGGCTAGATCCATAGTCGCAGTAGAGGATGGCGCTTCACTTAAAGATGCCAATGACAGACAGATGGACCTTTGGTTGAAATCTGTCTATGAAGCTATCGGCGCGTCGTTTGCTCCAGCATTCGCGGCCGTGTGGGCACTCCAAGCTATTTCAGCTGGTTTAGCACAGGTGGATGCTATCATACATCCAGCAGTACCGCAGGTGGCGTCCCTAACTTCGCAAATGTCTGCGTTTGCGACCTATGCTATCAATGCTGTCCTAGAATCTACGAGCCGTACCGCTATGGCGTCCGCCAATTCTGTGGTTTTGCGCAGAGCCTTGTGGTTAAAGGACTGGAAAGCAGATGCTGGTTCCAAAAAATGCTTAACCAGCTTGCCATTATCTAGAGACAGACTGTTTGGTGAGCCATTGGCTGAAATCATAAAACAGTCCAAGGGTAAGGACTCTTCCTTACCACAGCCCAGAGCAAGTAAACCTCAACAGAAAAAGTGGCAGTCGAGGTTTCGGTCCTTTCGAGGCTCGGGCAGGGCCCAATTCTCCTCGTCCAAAAGGACTCAGAAAGAACAAGGGAGCTCAGATTCCTGGCGGGCTCACTCACGCCCCAGGAAAGCAAATGGAGGAACCGCTTCCAAAGCGGCTACCTCATGACTTTCGGCCTCCTCCCTCCGCATCCTCGGTCGGTGGCAGGCTCTCCCGCTTTTGCGACATTTGGCTGTCACAGGTCAAAGACCGGTGGGTAACAGACATTTTGTCTCGCGGGTACAGAATCGAGTTCAGTTCTCGGCCTCCACTTCGGTTCTTCAGAACCTCCCCACACCCCCAACCAAGCAGATGCCCTGCTGCAGGCGGTGGACTCTCTAAGAGCAGAAGGAGTCGTGATCCCTGTCCCCCCTCAGGAACGGGGGCGAGGATTTTACTCCAATCTCTTTGTGGTTCCAAAAAAGGACGGCTCCTTCCGTCCTGTTCTGGACCTAAAACTGCTCAACAAGCATGTGAACGCCAGGCGGTTCCGGATGGAATCCCTCCGCTCAGTCATTGCCTCAATGTCTCAAGGAGATTTCCTAGCATCAATAGACATCAAGGATGCTTATCTCCACGTGCCGATTGCTACAGAGCACCAACGCTTTCTACGCTTCGTGATAGGAGACGACCATCTTCAGTTCGTAGCTCTGCCATTTGGTCTGGCGACAGCCCCTCGGGTGTTCACCAAGATCATGGCGGCAGTGGTAGCAGTCTTGCACTCTCACGGACACTCTGTGATCCCTTACTTGGACGATCTACTGGTCAAGGCACCCTCTCAAGAGGCATGCCAACTCAGCCTGAATGTTGCACTGGAGACTCTCCAGGCGTTCGGGTGGATCATCAACTTCCCAAAGTCAAATCTGTCACCGACCCAATCACTAACGTATCTTGGCATGGAGTTTCATACTCTCTCAGCGATAGTGAAGCTTCCGCTGGACAAGCAGCGGTCTCTACAGACTGGGGTGCAGGCTCTCCTTCAAAGTCAGTCGCACTCCTTAAGACGCCTCATGCACTTCCTCGGGAAGATGGTGGCGGCAATAGAGGCGGTTCCGTTTGCGCAGTTTCATCTGCGTCCACTTCAATGGGACATTCTCCGCCAATGGGACGGGAAGTCAACATCCCTGGACAGGAAAGTCTCCCTTTCCCAGACGGCCAAGGACTCTCTGCAGTGGTGGCTCCTTTCCACCTCATTATCACAGGGAAGATCCTTCCTACCACCGTCCTGGGCGGTGGTCACGACAGACGCGAGTCTGTCAGGGTGGGGAGCAGTGTTTCTCCACCACAGGGCTCAGGGTACGTGGACTCAGCAGGAGTCCACCCTTCAGATCAATGTTCTGGAAATCAGAGCAGTGTATCTTGCCCTACTAGCCTTCCAACAGTGGCTGGAAGGGAAGCAGATCCGAATTCAATCGGACAACTCCACAGCGGTGGCATACATCAATCACCAAGGGGGGGACACGCAGTCGGCAAGCCTTCCAGGAAGTCCGGCGGATTATGATGTGGGTGGAAGCCACGGCCTCCACCATATCCGCGGTTCACATCCCCGGCGTAGAAAACTGGGAGGCAGACTTCCTCAGTTGCCAGGGCATGGACGCAGGGGAATGGTCCCTTCACCCGGACGTGTTTCAGGAAATCTGTCGCCGATGGGGAAGGCCGGACGTCGACCTAATGGCGTCCCGGCACAACAACAAGGTCCCAACCTTCATGGCACGGTCTCGCGATCAAAGAGCTCTAGCAGCAGACGCCCTAGTGCAAGATTGGTCGCAGTTCCGGCTCCCTTATGTGTTTCCACCTCTGGCACTCTTGCCCAGAGTGCTACGCAAGATCAGATCCGACTGCAGCCGCGTCATACTCGTCGCTCCAGACTGGCCGAGGAGGGCGTGGTATCCGGATCGGTGGCATCTCACGGTCGGCCATCCGTGGGCACTACCAGACCGACCAGACTTACTGTCCCAAGGGCCTTTTTTCCATCGGAATTCTGCGGCCCTGAACCTGACTGTGTGGCCATTGAGTCCTGGATCCTAGCGTCTTCAGGCTTATCCCAAGGGGTCGTTGCCACCATGAGACAGGCTAGGAAGCCCACGTCTGCTAAGATCTACCACAGAACGTGGAGGATATTCTTATCCTGGTGCTCTGCTCAGGGAGTGTCTCCCTGGCCATTTGCATTGCCTACCTTTCTTTCTTTCCTGCAATCTGGGTTAGAAAAAGGTTTGTCGCTCGGCTCCCTTAAAGGACAAGTCTCGGCGCTATCCGTCTTTTTTCAGAAGCGTCTAGCACGACTTTCTAAGGTGCGCACGTTCCTACAGGGGGTTTGCCATATCGTTCCCCCGTACAAACGGCCGTTAGATCCATGGGATCTGAACAGGGTACTAGTTGCCCTCCAGAAGCCGCCCTTCGAGCCTCTGAGGGAGGTTTCACTTTCTAGACTATCACAGAAAGTGGCTTTTCTGGTAGCGATCACATCTCTTCGGAGAGTGTCTGAGCTGGCAGCGCTGTCTTCCAAGGCTCCCTTCCTGGTCTTCCACCAGGACAAGGTAGTGCTGCGCCCCATTCAGGAGTTTCTCCCGAAGGTGGTATCCTCTTTTCATCTTAATCAGGATATCTCTTTGCCTTCGTTTTGTCCTCATGCAGTTCATCGGTATGAGAAGGATTTACATTTGTTAGATCTGGTGAGAGCACTCAGAATCTACATTTCCCGCACGGCGCCCCTGCGCCGTTCGGATGCACTCTTTGTCCTTGTCGCTGGTAAGCGCAAAGGGTCGCAGGCTTCTAAGGCTACCCTGGCTCGATGGATCAAGGAACCAATTCTTGAAGCCTACCGTTCTGCTGGGCTTCCGGTTCCATCAGGGCTGAAGGCCCATTCTACCAGAGCCGTGGGTGCGTCCTGGGCATTGCGACACCAGGCTACGGCTCAACAGGTGTGCCAGGCAGCTACCTGGTCGAGTCTGCACACTTTCACCAAACATTATCAGGTGCATACCTATGCTTCGGCGGACGCCAGCCTAGGCAGAAGAGTCCTGCAGGCGGCAGTTGCCTCCCCGTAGGGGAGGGCTGTCTTCGCAGCTCTAACATGAGGTATTTCTTTACCCACCCAGGGACAGCTTTTGGACGTCCCAATCGTCTGGGTCTCCCAATGGAGCGCCGAAGAAGAAGGGAATTTTGTTACTTACCGTAAATTCCTTTTCTTCTAGCTCCTTTTGGGAGACCCAGCACCCGCCCTGTTGTCCTTCGGGACTTTTGGTTGTTTTTCGGGTACACATGTTGTTCATGTTGAACGGTTTTCAGTTCTCCGACGTTACTTCGGAGTGAATTTGTTTAAACCAGTTATTGGCTTTCCTCCTTCTTGCTTTTGCACTAAAACTGGTGAGCCAGTGATCCCACTGGGGGTGTATAGCCAGAAGGGGAGGGGCCTTACACTTTTTAGTGTAATTGCTTTGTGTGGCCTCCGGTGGCAGTGCTATACACCCAATCGTCTGGGTCTCCCAATAGGAGCTAGAAGAAAAGGAATTTACGGTAAGTAACAAAATTCCCTTCTTTGCGTTTTTGAAGATGCAGCATGTCAATTCTTTTTGCTTTTTTTGCCAGTGTTTTTGAGCCCTTTCGGTCAATATATTTGACTTAAACGCATTAGACAAAATGCAGTAAAAACGCGTGCATTTTTTTTTTATGCATTTTTCCCCGCGGGTACTTTTTTTTTTTTTTTTTTTTTTTTGTGGGGGCCAAAAACGCTACATCTTTGTGGTTAAGAAAAGTTGCAGTGTGTGAACATGGCCTTACTGTAGCATTCCTATAGATGTGTTTTCCCTTTGTCTGGTTGATAGTTAAATGTGTTTGTAGAATTGTGACAACTGGAGTGCTAGAGAAGAAACATTGAAAAGACAGACGGATTATGCATCTTGGCTGTCTCTCCCTCAACACATTGACCAAGGTCACACAACATTGTGATCGGTTTTGCAACAGCAGGAATCTAATAGGTGAAAAGTCCCCCTTTTGGCAGGATGCACAACCACAATTACCCCCCCCCCCCAACCTGACCCCAGAGAATGGTAATCGCTAGGTGCTGATCTTTGCCCATGGTATCTGTTGACCCCAGGTTATGGTGGCCTGTAAGGTCTAGCTATAAGCTGGGTCTTACAGACTGTGCCAGTAAATCACTGATGGGTCTCATGTGCGGCTGTACACGAGTACAGCAATGCATGAGACCAGTGATCAAAGTGAAAAATATAAATTCCACAGTGGGACAAAGTGAAAAAGTAAAAATAAAAAAAAAACACAACACGACAAAAAAACAATCACTGAAGTGTACAATCATGCAAACCCGTTTCGTCACTAAAAACTCATTTAAAATAAAGTACACCTAATTGGTAGCGGTGCAACCGGAACCACCCGAACTATAAAACTGTTATTTATTTCATATTTTGGACACCATAAAAAACAAAACTCCAAAAATGTTGCCTTTTACATCATGCTGACCCACAAAATAAGGAGTAAAAGGCAATCAAAAAGTCATACGAAAAAAAAATAAGTGCATGAATGAAAGCTACAAACCATCCCCAAAAAACCACAAATCTTAAATTGGCTCATTTTAGGAAAAAATACAGTTACAGTTCACAGAATTTGGCAATGCACAGCTCTGATCAGCAGAAATGCTTATTATTTCCGATGGCGGCGGAGAACGGTACGATCTCTGCCGCAGACATTTAAATTGCGCTGTCAGTATTGGATAGCGTGATCTAAAGGGTTAACAGGCTCGGGTGGATCACGGATCCACCCGCGTCGGTAAGCCACACATCTCTGCTGATTAGAGATGTGGGGGGGAATGCCCGTGGGCTTGCCGCCGGAGCCCACGGTTACTGGAGGGAGGCGACAAAGCATGTTCCAGTACGTCCTTGGTCGTAAAGAAGATCAACCAGCAGGGTTTTGCTATGAGTTAAAGGCCGTGCCATACAGATGCTGAATGCAAGGCATGCCTGTTATAGAAAGACGGGATGCTTGGTTTATTAAATATTTTTAATCAAAGTTGTAGAAAAGCACTGCACTTTGATGTGTGCAACATGCGTGGGTCTTTTGTGGGTAAACGCTGCATTGTACAGCCCAAGCACAGTAGATGGGATTTATAGAAATCTCATGCCCACTGTCCTTTTCCTGCAGAGTAAACTGACATTTGGCGCGGCTTCCCGAGTGGCAGCATGTCAATTTATACTTGCATGAGTGTTCTCGGTGGGGCAAACGTAGCGAAAGTCCTAATCACCAAGAACCCTGATTGTGGGCATGAACGCTGCTTTCTCCCGCAGAGAGCACTTCCGTCTCCGCAGATGGGGTGACGCTGCGTCTGGAACACAGTGTCTTCCTGATCATAGGTCTGGTGCAGATGTCACAAGAACTCCACATTATAGAAGTGATGTCACTTTCAATCCTTTCCCCAACTGGGTGTTTTTTAAAACCCAGCACTAGCAACTAGAGATGAGCGGCTCCTTTTGAGGCTCAGTTTCTTTAGCAAACGAGCCTAGCTCCACAGGCTCAAGCTTGACCCGAAACCTGGATCAAGTCACTGATTAACAGTTTGAGTTTCCACCCATATGGAGATCACTTTCATTTTTTTTTTTTTTTAATGTTGCACACTACATGTGATCACGCTGTTGTAACCCCCCCCCCCCAGTGTGAGCCATTCAAACACTGCAAGCTGCTCACACAGGGCTGAGCACCGAGCGTACCTGAGCACAGCTTCTGCTTAGTCACAGTACACAACACAACTCTTGCATTACATAAGGAATAACCTAACCACTAGCCAACCTTGTGGAGAGAAAGTTTATTATATACGTTTATAAAGCGCCATCATATTCTGTAGAGCTTTACAGAGATGATCAGAAAATGGAAGATTTTTGCCCTCCAACTCCCCATTAACCGCCTCCAACCCCCACAAAAAAAACATTTTCTAGACCTTCCTTTTTGTACTATGTCTCGTATACGTCTTGTGATTTGACATTACTCATACAGTTTTATTTGCTCGCAGCAGAAAGTCTTTCTGTATAACCAAATTTACGGACTACGGTAACCCCCACCTCCATTAGCACCCTGTTTCTACAGACAAATGTATATCTGCGTCAATGTGCATATGTAAATACAGAAAAGTATATCTTGTACCATTAAAAGGTATCCTCCACTGAGTACTCCCAAATTGTATTTTCCCTGTAAATAGATATTTATAGCTATGTGTTTTTATGACTTGATGTAACAATGCTAAAGGACAATCCAGAAAGGGGCCTGTCATAGTCATTAGATTGTTTGTTTTATTTCTTAGTTTATCCACATCTCTTTTGTAAAGATCCATAATAAAGTTATTGTTCAACACTTCAATATAAGTCGTGTTCTTATTTTTATTTTTTATACCAGTAATCTATAAGTCAGAGCTTCACTGAGATTTCTTATCTCATTACTTTAGTACTCACTGTGCAGAAAGATCGCTGAAAAATTACTCTTGTACTTGTGAATTTTGTGAGGAAAGAGTTAACTAAAATTGAATAGATGGACATTCATGCTACTCTGCCAGGTGCACAGACAAGCCCAGCTACTTTCAGGTGCTGAGAGCGGATTCAATGACTCTGAATGCTATTTCTTGCCAAAGGAACAGAGAGATAAGACTTGCGCCTACTCAAGAACAATGAGAGAGTTATGCTGTTTTTTTTTTTTTTTTAGAAATATAGTTTATGCTTTTACTGAGAAATGGAAAGTTACGCTTATGACGAGAAACGAAACGAATGTCTTTGTTCACGACGTAGCTACGCCCCTGTTAGGTTGATAAACCCTGTATGTGATAATAAACAAGTCAGTCTTCTTCGGAGCGCACACTCCTTTGCCTTATGTGCAGATATCAGCGTCTGTCTGTATCTCATTAGGGCTGAGGGGGGCCTGGGACTCCCTCCGCATTTGGTCATCGCTGGCAACAGTTGTGACCTATTGGTCAACCTAACAATTTCTAGAGGTCCGTTCTTTATGGGAAAAATGCAAATTTTCTCAGAGAAAACGATAGCTATAAAACATTTGCCTGATAAAATAAGGTTTCATAAAAGAACCTTGTAATGAAAGGAAATAATGTTCTACTTAATTCTAAGGCTATGTGCCGTATTTTCATGCAGTTACGCTGCGATTTGCACCGCAGCGCAACTGCCTGCGTCCCCAGCACAATCTATGTCCTAATCCAGGCCCATGTGGCGTATTAGAACGCAGTGATTCGGCTGCTGCCAAATCGCTGCGTTCTAAGAAGTGACATGTCACTTCTTTCGTGCGATTTGCATGCAGCCCCCGCTTTGTCTATGGGAGGGGCTGCATCCAGAGCGCATGAAATCGGTAGTCACCAAAGCTTCAGAACGGAGCTTTTTAGCTGCGCTCTGAAGCGCACATGCAGTGACGTTACGCTGCTGTGCAGCGCGCACACACGTGGGCACATAGCCTTACAAGCACTAAAGCTCAAAATGCATCCTGTGGCTTGTAGTATAAATGTGGCACTACTACTCAAAGGTGAAAATGTATGCAGGACTTGGCTGGGTGAGGGGCATTTTCTACTGTATTACAAAAATACATACCGTATGTTTCGGATTATAACATGCACTTTTCCTGCCAAAAATTTGGAAGGAAAATGAGGGGTGCATCTTAAAATCCGACTATAGCTTACTGGGAGGTGAATTGACAGGGGGCTGTCTGTGTGCTGGCGACTGGATGCCTGTCGGTGGTGGCGGCTGGCTGCCTCTCTGGGCGAGCGGCCTGCTGGCTGCCACTCTGTGCGGGCAGCAGGGTGGCTGTGCGGCGGGTGTCCTAGTCTGTCCGTGGTCCCAGTTTCAAATTATGGCGTCGAGAGTAAGCGCGTGTACAGATGGAGCTCTTGGTTGAGAGCTCCTACTGCGCACGCGCCGATCCAGGCGCCATTTCTTTGAAGCCCGGACCGCGGAAAGACTGGGACACTTGCTGTATCGGCCTGCTCCCACCACACAACCACTGCAGCTTCCACTGACCCACCGCCGCTGCCAGCACAGCCTCTGCTTCCTGTGACACTGCTCCACCACCGCTACCGACCCCTCCGGGGTGCGACTTATAAAACGAAAAATACGGTATGTTGGATAACCATTCTAGTTATAAGATTATCAGTATCTATCTTGGTGAGATGCTAATGTTGATACTTGCTGCCATCATTGGCTATAGCTAGTTTGAGGCTGCAAATTTGTGGGGCTAACAGTATTCCACACATTTTGTATTTCTGCACCATTTTAGCATGTCTTGGCAGGACAAACACATTGGCAAAAACTTGCATTTTCAAATACTATAAAGATAGATGTATATGTATACATACATACATACATACATTTTGACAGATAATTGGAAAACGCTTATTTTTGATAACCAGCAAAGGTAAAGCAGACATCTGGATGCTGACTTTATCGGTATGGGAAGGCTCATAATTTGGTCTTTCCTGCCTAAAAATAGCAGTCCGCAGCCACCACAGAAGTGGCACATCCATTAGATTTGCCAATTATGGCACTTTGCCTGGCTCTTCCCAATTGCCCTGGTGCAGTGGAAGTCAGCATAACGGTAGTTAGGGGTCATGTCAGCTGTGTAGTCCCAGCTGGCATCAAACCCACGGGTTAGTGGAGAAGCATCTATCAGATAACCCCCCCCCCATTACTAACATAGTAAGTGAAATGTAAAAAAAAACAAAAAAACACTGCCACCCTTCATCTGCTTAACAATTTTATTATAAAAAATAAATTAAATATATATCGTGTAGGTCCCCTGTAGTCGAGGTATTTCAATGTAGTCCACAAATGGAAACCTGAAAGACACAAAGAGAGAAATAAAAACAAGACCCTGTCCCTTGGTCACCAGCTTATGCTAAAGCAAAGTCATGGGTACTGCAGAAAACATCGGTGTGCCTGCGCGAGCCGGTGAGCTCTCTGCACATGCGTAAGACTTTGCCTGGCAGTGTGGATAACGTCAACTGCATTATCCACGTTGACGGGCAAAATCTTGTGCCTGTGCAGAGACATTGCTGATTTGCGCAGGCGCACCAATGTTTTCGGCTCTGCCTGCAATAGGGCAGAGCGAAGTGCACGAGCCAGCAATGTATCTGTACAGATGGAAGATTTTGCCCGGCTACGTAGATGCAATTATTTTCTGTCTGTTCCTCTATTATCTATCTCTATAGAGCCAACAGAAATAGAAACTTTTCTCCAAAAATTAATGTAAAATACTTTATTGATACTCAATATTCAAAGGGATATACATATTAAAACAATTTTAAAGCAAAAATTAGGAAAATGTGTAAGTGAAAAAAAAAAAACTGACACAATATAAAAACATCTGAATCAAACCATCACATTGGGTGAATAAGTGGCATTTAAGTTATGGATGGTAGTGTGATGCATTGGGTCATTAGGTAAACGTGTGTATAAAGACAAAAGAAAACTTAAGCCAGTGCAAACAAATGAGCAGACCGAATTACCATAAGAAAAAAACCCCGTTAAAATGTAACTTTTAATAATAATAATAATAATAATAATAATGATGATATTAAAAGGTCAAAGACCAAAACCTCAAAAATATATAACAAATAATATGCAGAATGTGTAATAACAAATGCTAGGTGGGAGAGAAAAAAGGTTGACTGACCCTAATAAATCTCTCCCTACCTAGCAATGGAGGGTCTGACGCCCTAAGGTTGTGGCGCCCCCATTCACTGACTGGAGACCCTATATAGCTCTAATAAGCCCTGCACAAATCAAACAACATCACCAATTTAAATAAACAGAAGACCCCCAATCAAATCAGATGGAGAGTCAAAAAAACTTATCTGAAAAAGTTTAGAAACAAGGTCCCGACGTGTTTCCTCCCAAAAGATGCCAGGAATTCATCAGGGGAAAACAAAGGAATACAGAAATCATGCAGAAGCCTCCCTGGGGTGTCAGACAGGTGGTGCAAGAGGGTGATACTTGTCTGACACACCCCAAGGAGGCTTCTGCATTGTTTCACTACTCCTTGCTTGTCCCCTAATGTTTATTTAAATTGGTGATGTTGTTGTTTGATCTATGCAGGGCTTATTAGGGCTATATAGGGTATCCCGTTGGTGAATGGGGGCGCCACAACCTTAGGGCGTTATACCCTCCATTGCTAGGCAGGGAGTGATTTATTAGGGCTTATTTAGGGCCAGTCAGAACCTTTTTCTCTCTTCCACCTAGCATTTATTACACATTCTGCACATTATTTGTTATGTTTTTGTGCTTTTCGTCTTTGACCTTTTTATTAATAATAAATAATATTATTAAAAGTTAAATTTTAACGGGTTTTTGTTCTTATGGTAATTCGTTTATATTGTCCCCACTTTATCGGCTGCAGACTGGTTTTGCAAACAAATGAGCAGACCAGGCGAAAAGTCAAACAACCACCACATGTAACCTTTAGGCTATGTGTGCACTAGAAAAGTGATTTTTCTCAAGAAAATTTCTTGAGAACCTTCTGGGAGTTGAAGATTACCGCACCTGCGGTAAAAAAACACACCAAAAGCGCGGGAAAAACGCATGTGTTCATGCCACGGTTTTGCCGCGGCTTTTCCGCAGGTTGGTCCCTGTAGTTTTTTTTTTTTTGTATGCTGTAACTGCAATAAATAATATAGATAGATAATTATCGATAGACAGATAATGGATAGAGAGAAAGATGAATACATGAGAAAGACCTATATAATGTCCCACCTCCCTGCATATTCTAAGCTGGCACCCTTTAGTGACTTTCATGTGGCACTAAAGGGTGCCTAGCCTTGTATTTAGCCAAAAAATAAATAATTAAAAAAAAAATGACGTGGGAATCTTTTGTAGCCAGCTAGGGTAAAGCAGACTGCTGCAGCCTGCAGACCACAGCTGGCAGCTTCACCTAGGATGGTAATCCAAAACTGACGGCACCCCACGCTGTTATTTTACATTAAATAAATCATTTAAAACAAAAAACATGGCCCCCCCCCCTCAAATTGGATCACCAGCCAAGGCAAAGCGGACAGCTGTGGTCTGGATTTGGTATTCTCAGACTAGGGAGGTCCACTATTATTGGACTCTCCCCAGCCTAAAAATAGCAGGCCGCAGGCACCCCAGAAGTGGCGCATCCATTAGACGTGCCAATCCTGGCGCTTCGCCCCAACTCATCCCGTTGCCCTGGTGCGGTGGCAAACTGAGTAATATATGGGGTTGATGCCAGATGTGTAATGTCACCTGGCATCAAGCCCTGGGGTTAGTGATGTCACGCGTCTATCAGATACCCGACATCACCAACCCAATCAGTAAGAAATAAAAAAAATAAACAAAGTTTTATTTTAAAAAAACACTCCTCCTCACATTCCCTCTTTCACCAATTTATTGAAAAGAGCAATCAAATCCGGGTCTGGCGTAATCCAATAAGGGGATCACATGCCGATCCGTACCATAGTCTCTGTCCCAGTCAATGAAGAAAAGAATGTTCCCCATTGGCTGGGAGAGCAATGCAGTGACCTGAGCTAACATCAATAGGTCAGCCCAGGTCACTGCAGGGGATGTCCAGCGCTGACTTCAGTAGGCTAGATGAGATCATTACCTGCCGTGACTATCTCCTGCACTGCTGACGGCAGCGCTGTCACTGACTTCTATGCCTGCCGCGTTCTCGGCAGTATCGTAAGAGCCCGTGACGTCACCGCTAGTGACATTCTCAGGCCGCCCGCGAGACTGGCATTGGCGGCGGTGACGTCAGCAGGCAGGAGATCGTCAGCAGGTAATGATCTCATCTATCCTCCTGACAGCAGCGCTCGTCATCCCCGCGGCTGCCAGCACTGCAGCGTGACAAGCTGCTGACACTGCGGGCAGACACTGACACTGCTGTGCTGGAGCGGGACACAGATTGCACGGGCACCCGCCGGAGGTCACACGGAAGCGCTACTGTGCGGCGTCTAGGGAGTGTGGTGTGTGTGTGTGTGTGTGTGTGTTTACTCTGCTCCGCTTCCTCTTCTGTCATAATGACAACCCTTCCTGCAAAACCGCAGACAGTGATGAGCATTACCGCAGGTAAATCGCGGCTATACCGAGGGTATACCGCACATCATTTGCTAGCTGCGGTATACCCCCCCGGTATTTCGCGATTACATTACAGTGAATGGAGTGAAATACTACAGCTACCTGCGGAAAAGAAGTGACAAGCACATTTTCTCAAGAAATTCTGCTCAAAGAATTTTCTTCAGAAAAAAACGCACTCTGCGCACAGCTATTTTTTTTCCCCATAGGTTTTGCTGGGAAATGTCTGCAGAAAGATTTCAAACATTTCTCAAGAAATTTCCGCAGCAAAACCGCGGGTAAAAACGCAGTGTGCGCACAGGGCCTTATAATATGTTTAAAGCTGTGTGCGCATGTGTTTTTTTTTTTTGTTTGTTTTTTTCATGCTTTTACGTTGCGTTCTGCTCCCTAGCGTAAAAGCACACGTCCTGCGTCCCCAGCTCAATCTATGCATGTGCAAATTCCATCCGCACGTTGCTTTTTAGAATGCAGCGTTTCGGCTGCTGAAATATTTTGCCAAAACGCTGCGTTCGAAATGCAACATGTCACTTCTTTTGTGCGTTCCGGATGATTTTCCCACTCCTATGGCAGAGCAAGCATCCAGAACGCATGCATTCCGCATGAACAATGCTTTCAAAACGCAGCTTTTTGGCTGCGTTTTGAAACGCACATGCAGTGACTTAAACGCTGCGGAATAGAACGTAGAGACCTACGCACATACCCTTCTACTCCTGTAATCAATGCAGGAGAATAGTTACTATATGACTGTACGCCAGGGAAGCCTAGGGAGGTATTTGACACTCATATTGACTTGGAGGCCAAATAGGTTTTTTCCTGTCTCTATAGCATTCAGTGTAAAATGCAGTAAATCTGCAATCATTTTACACCTGCAGTTTTGACAGACTTAATTGATGTCACAAACACTGAAATAATTGACCTGCTGCGGATTATTTTCTGCACCAAGTGCTTAACGTGTGCACACACCCTATGCAAACCTCTTGTAATCAAAACCTTTTGAGATGGTTTCTCGGCTTCTACCTGATGGCATCCAGTCTTGTTCTATACCATTTTATATACACTTTTTTTGTGAGCTGTCTAAATACAGCTTTTATGGTGGCCATATACCTTTGGTTGTAAAGGTACCGTTACACTAAGCGACGCTCCAGCGATCCCACCAGTGATCTGACCTGGCAGGGATTGCTTCAGCGTCGCTACATGGTCGCTGGTGAGCTGTCAAACAGGCAGATCTCCACAGCAATCAGAGATCAGCGACCTGTGTAACAACGCTTTGCTTGGTAACATTAGTACACATCGGGTTACTAAGCAAAGCGCTCTGCTTATAGTTACCCGATGTGTACCTTTGCTACGTGTGCAGGGAGCCAGCTTCTAGAAGCTGCGGACGCTGGTAACCAAGGTAAATATCGGGTAACCAAGCAAAGCCTTTGCTTGGTTACCTGATGTGTACCTTGGTTACCAGCGTCCGCAGAAGCCGGCTCTCTGCACATTCAGATCGTTGCTCTCTCGTTGTCACACACAGCGATGTGTGCTTCACAGCAGGAGAGCAACTAAAAAATGGTCCAGGACATTCAGCAACGACCGGCGACCTCACAGCAGGGGCCAGGTAGTTGCTGGATGTCACACACAGCGACATCGCTAGCAAGATCGCTGTTGTGTCACAAAAACTGTGACTCAGCAGCGATGTCGCCTAGTGAGACGTGGCCTTTACTTCGTACCCACCATGCATGCTCAGCTTGGCCGAGAGCAAGTGCTCTTAATGATGGGGAATATGTCTGTCTGCAAACAATCTCCCTTTAAAAACACCAGATCGGCATATGGAAATCCAACATGCCCAGTCCTCTTTGCTGAAAGTGACTCCAAACACCATTAGGCTACGTTCCCAGGATAAGCTTTTGGTGAGTTTTTGATGTTGCAGAATTTCTACACCTATTTTGTAAATAAGATTACTTGTGTTTTTGTACTCAGTTTTTATCGCATTTGTGATGCTTCTTTGTCTATTGTTATTTCATGCTTTTAAATAAAGCTGCTTTGTTTTTATACTTCCTGGCTTTGACAACTCTTTTGATATACTTACATGCCAATTACATTTACTTTTAATGCGTTTTTTTTTTTTTGCCTCCGAATGTTCTGTATCTATTGCAAGACAATGGAGAAAATCTGCACATGAAAAAGTGTTAACGCAAGAAAAATTGACATATAGCAGATTTTAAACGTACAACACAGGTCAGTTGATGCTGAGTAAAAAAAAGAAACGCAGCGGGCAGGAGAATTCTATAAATCACATCCAGTTTTCTGGAACTTTTAGACGCTGTGTTTCTGACTCAGCTAAAATGCACAATGAAAAATTTTGTGGCAAGATGGCCTTAGAGGGTCTGCTGGATATTCCTGAAATTGTGGCGTTCAGGGAGCATGTCTTTCTTTTTTTTAAATGACCAACCCCCTCATGCAGTGTTTAAAGATCTGTAGAAGAGTGCACTGTTAGTAAGGTTGTACAGATTATGCACCAGGCCATAAAATATGCAGCTTTTATGTGAGACGTCTCTTCTGCAGAGCAAATGACCTCATCAGGCTACAAATTTCCTATTTATATATTTTTACTGCCTTGTGCAGAAAGAAAACTTTCTGCTGGTTTTAGTGTCTCTCCCTCCCCCTCTCACCCTCTCCCTGTCCATTTATTTATATATTATTTTTTTTTTTTTTTTTAAATCTGCATTATGTAAATTTTTCTCAGGAATGCAGCTTTATATAAACAAGTCAGTATTTGTATGCTAAAAGCAGGAGTGCCTCCAAAACAGATGTCAGTCTTTTCAATGATAAGCTTTTCTCTATAAAGGTCCAGTCACACTAAGCAACTTACCAGCGATCCCAACAACGATAGGGATCGCTGGTAAGTTGCTAGGAGGTTGCTGGTGAGATGTCACACTGCGACACTCCAGCGATCCCACCAGCAACCTGACCTGGCAGGGATCGCTGGAGCGTCGCTACACGAGTTGCTGGTGAGCTCACCAGCAACCAGTGACCAGCCCCCAGCGCCGCGTGGAAGATGCTGCGCTTGGTAACTAAGGTAAATATCAGGTAACCAACCCGATATTTACCTTGGTTACCAGTGCACGGAGCTACACGTGCAGAGAACAGGGAGCAGCGCACACTGAGCGCTGGCTCCCTGCTCTCCTAGTTACAGCACACATCGGGTTAATTACCCGATGTGTGCTGCAGCTACATGTGCACATAGCAGGGAGCAGCGCACACCGCTTAGCGCTGGCTCCTTGCTCTCCTACTTACAGCACACATCGGGTTAATTACCCGATGTGTGCTGCAGCTACATGTGCACAGAGCAGGGAGCAGCGCACAATGCTTAGCGCTGGCTCCCTGCTCTCCTAGCTACAGCACACATCGGGTTAATTAACCCGATGTGTCCTGCAGCTACATGTGCACAGAGCAGGATCCGGCACTGACAGTGAGAGCGGCGGAGGCTGGTAACAAAGGTAAATATCGGGTAACCAAGGACAGGGCTTCTTGGTTACCCGATGTTTACATTGGTTACCAGCCTCCGCAGAAGCCGGCTCCTGCTGCCTGCACATTTAGTTGTTGCTGTCTCGCTGTCACACACAGCGATCTGTGCTTCACAGCAGGACAGCAACAACTAAAAAATGGCCCAGGACATTCAGCAACAACCAACGACCTCACAGCAGGGGCCAGGTTGTTGCTGGATGTCACACACAGCAACATCGCTAGCAACGTCACAAAAGTTGTTCGTTAGCAGCGATGTTGCTAGCGATGTTGCTTAGTGTGACGGGGCCTTAAGGCCGGTTTCACACATCAGTTTTGCTATCAGGCATGATCCGGCGAAAAAAGTGATGCGACGGATCCGGCGAAAAAAAAAAAGTCGCATCAGTTTTTTCCATCCGTTTCCTCCATTTTTGACAGCTCCGTTTTGATACTGAGCATGCTCAGTTAAAAGAAAAAAAAAACTGAGTCCATAGGCTTCCATTATAAAACACGCCGGATCCGACGCGATACGGTTTTTCGCTGGAGACAAAAAAATGTTCACCTTAACTTTCCATCCGGCCGCCGGACAAGCCAATTTTGCATTCGCATGCGTTTTTTCATGTATCTGCCGGATTGTGCTTACTGGCAAAAAACTGATGTGTGAAAGCAGCCTAAGTTCCACTCCTGATTTTGGTATACGATCACTGATGCTACATACTGATGTGTGAATGAGATCGAACAGGGGCGGGAAAGGGGTAGGGGGGATGCAAGTAACCTAATTTACCTAATAGGTACAGAATATCTACATCAAATACTCATGGAAAGTTGCCTTTTATAAGGACAATCACCCTGAACCATGTGTTTTAGTTTAACATTTGGCTATAGTGACAGTGTTTCCACAGTTCTCCAGGCTAAATATATTTAAAGCATCACTTGTGATTTTTTTTTTTTTTTTTTTTTCGTTGAACCTCTGGAGTGGGCTTTAAATAAAAGTCCCCATGACCACTTTCTTTTAACTCTTCCTCTGCCACCTTCCTCTTTTTCCAGCATCGCTCCGGTGGGTCTCAGTTTCTGCCCTGCCGTCTGCTCTGGTGTCATGTAGGCGCCGCAGGTCACAGCTCAATACAAGTCTGTGAAAGTCTTGTTCTGTTATCATAGGCTTGTACAGAGCCCATGTGATGTAACCTCTGACCAGTCAGAAGTTACGCAGGCACAAGATGGCGGAGTCGGTAAAAAGTGAAGACTCTGGAGGGAGAATATAAAGCAGGGGCTTATATTTAAAGGGCAATGCCAGCGCTGGGGGAAAAAAAATACACTGAAGTGATTCTTTAATTGTTTGTTGGTAATAAGAAGAGAAAAAAAAACTACAAAACCAAGCCTGCGAGAAGACTTTAGGGTATGTGCGCACGTTGCTTTTTACCTGCTTTTTACCTGCTTTTTTGCTGCTTTTTCTTCTGCGCTGTTTAATGCCAAAATGGATGTGTTCTTCTATTCAAGCAAAGTCTATGGGAATTTGCGTTTCTTGTTCACACTATGTTGTTCAAAATGCTGCCTTTTTGTGGCAGAACTTTGGTCAAAAACTCAGCTTTGCAGTGCAAAACCCAAATGGCAAAAACAATTGACATGTTGCTTCTTTGAAAAGCTGAGTTTTTGACCAAAGTTCTGCCTCAAAAAGGCAGCATTTTGAACAACATAGTGTGAACAAGAAACCCAAATTCCCATAGACTTTGCTTGAATAGAAGAACACATCCATTTTGGCATTAAACAGCGCAGAAGAAAAAGCAGGTAAAAAGCAGGTAAAAAGCAACGTGCGCACATACCCTTAGCTTGGCTCATAGGTGACGTTTTGACTTTTACCAATACTTTTTATTTTATATCATAACTTACATTTCAGCATTTTTATCGCCACATTTTGGTTGTATATCTCTGTAAGGTTCTAATTTTCTTAACTTTACACGCACATTACACATTTGTTTCCCTATTTGTTTCGAATGCAGTCTGACTTTCATCACCTTCCTTTAGAATTGTGTTTCTAATACTTTGTTTCCCTAGTGTGCCGCTAATGTCTTCTAGTAGGTACCAGTCAGTTGATATAAAGGGTGTCATGAATTTGGCTATGTCGGCATCTGAGTAATAGTGTGGCAAGGATGCTTTCCATTTCATAATGAACGGCTTTTTTTCCCCTTTTTCCCTTGTTTATGCTCGGTTTCCAGCCACTCAATTAAGAAGAGCTTTGGTTGTTTTGTAGCATTTTGTAGCTCGTGATTCATTTTAACAATATTAGGTAGCGGTGAGCCATACTGGATCAGAGGATGGCGTAGTAAAGACAGGGTTAATGTCACACTGCCGTTAGAAAGAAAAATCAAGGGATGTAGATGGTGATTTATTTCTTTATGTATTCCAGAGAACACTTTCTCTCTTCAGGAAGGAGAAAGTGTTCTCCTTAACAAAATATGAGAAAAAGTCCAGCATCATTACTTCTTGATTTAAAAAAAAAAAAAAAAAATCACACACATGATGTTTTTAAAAGGCATGTAGCTACCCATGATTTAGGCCCCATCAGCCCCCACCTTACACGTTTCGGAATAAATCCTTATTTATAGGCATGGAGGTGAGCCTCTCCAGTATCCACTACCACCATAAAACCTCCGAGTTAAACCCTATTTTGCGCTTTATCTTTCCAGCTTCTTTTCAATACTGGATAATGGGAAAAAGACTGTAAACACACTACCAAAAAAAAAATAATTGTGATTTTTAAAGCTTGTTTTCCACCCATAAAAAATGGGAAGTTTCGGATCCTAAGACTTGAAGCCAGACTCGTTGTTTTGACCAACTACGAGTTAAAAAGTATCATGAAGAGAATCTAAATTTATTTGATCCCTTGGTATTTACCTAAGAACTAGAAGCGGTAGAGCAAATACAGACCATTAATGATAGACTTTAAGTTAGTGTAGCAGCTTTGTTTTTATTCCTCAAGAAAACTGAAGCCACTTAGGCTATGTGCGCACTTACCGGATTTTGCCGCGGATTTTTTGCGGTTTTGCTGCATGTTTCGCTGCAGAAAATGTTCATAACATCTCTGCAGTGAATCACCAGCAAAACCTATGGGCAAAAAAAATCCTGTGCGCACTAGGCGGAATTTGACAGCTGCATGTTTTGCTGCGGGATTCCCGCAGCAAAAACAATTGCATGTCAATTCTTTTCCGCACGTCGCTGCGGGATTTCACTACATTGACTGCAATGTTAATCGTTAAATCCCGCAGGGAATAACGCAGGAAGCAAATTCTGTGCGGTTCACTGCGTTTTCCTGCGTTATTCCCTGCGGTATTTCGCGGTTTACCTCCGGTAATGTACATCGCCTGTCTGCGGTTTTGCAGGGAAGTGATGTCATTACAGGAAGAGGAAGCCGTGCAGAGAGTAAACACACACACAGATCACACTCACACAGACATCACAGACATAGAACACAGACACACACAGATCACAGACGCATAGAACACACATAGAAAGAAAACGGAAATCTAGAAAACAAAAAACGTGGGCTCCGCTGTATATTTACCGTCCAGCCGAGGTAAGCACACAGCGGCGGCCCGGTATTCTCAGGCTGGGGAGGGAGAGGGGCAGGGTTAATGTCCCCCGCCTCACTCCCCCTCCCGCAGCCGAGAATATCAGCCGCAGCTGCCCCGGGACTGTCGCATGCATTATGCGGCAGCACCGGCGTGTCCTCGGCTCTTCCTGCCGCCGTGTAGCAGTGGCAGCAGGGTAATACAAGGGGTTAATGGTGGTGGATCACCGCCATTAACTCCAGGCTTGATCATGGCAGCGTCTATGTGACAGCTGACATGATCAACCCGTAAGTAAAGTGAATAAAACACAGACACCGAAAAATCCTTTATTTTAAATAAAACAAACAAGCCTTGTTCACCATTTTATTAACCCCTCCCGCACCAAAGCTCCGGCGTAATCCACAGCTCCGACGTCCTGCACTGCTTACATCCAGCCGCGACTGTCAGACACAGCGCTGAATGAATGCAGCAGACAGCAGAGGTAATTACAGGTCATTTCCCACGGCCGGTAATGTGAACTCACTGCCGACCGTGGGAAATGTAGCGATCTGTTCTCTATCTATCTGTCTATCTATCCCTCTATCTATTTTTCTGTCTATCTATCTACTATCTCAGAATTAAATGACTTTTTTTTTTTTCTTTTTTCAATGTGCTTTATTGCATTGAATGCAATAAAGCACATCCCAACCCGCACGCGGCAATACTGCGAACAATACCGCGGTGAAACCGCGGCAAACCGCATGCGGTTTTCGGGTGCGGTTTGCCGCGGTTTTTTACCGCGGGTCCGGTAATCTTTGAGAGCATGCGGAATTTTCTCAAGAAAATTCCATTTTCCCTGTGCGCACATAGCCTTAGAGTATTTGCATGCCGTTTATGAGCAATGTGATGGATTAGCATTTGTTAGTAGAGCATCTGCTGTGGCTCCAGCCATCTGTGCTGGCTCTGTCATGAATTCCTGCAACTTTTAGACCATTTTATTGTTGTGTAATCCTATAAAAGGGACACAAATGAGACAGTAGGGTTAGAATATGTTATATACAGTGTTTCCCCAAAAATAAGACCTAGTATGATTTAAACAGGATTTTTGGAGTATGCTTGAAATATAAGCCCTACTCCACAAATAAGTTCCAGTTTTGTCATTGCTGGTATTATTGGGATCAAACTTCACAATTTCTCAGGGCCCCACGCTCTTAGGGGCCCCAGCAGTTGTATTCCAAGGTACATTTTTGTTTAAGGACCTTTGACTTTACAGTCATGTGATCACAGGTCTCTTTAATTGCAGGAGTCTAAAAGAACTGAACAGGAGACAGGCTGCTATACAGGACTGGAATTAGTAGGATGGGAGAGCAAACTGGGAAATTTTTCACAGCGCACCCATTCTCCTAGGGGCACCAGGTTTGTCTTGATAACACTGTAACAGGACCTTTGACATCACATCATGTGACCAAAGGTAGTCGCGGGAATCTAAAGCTGAAGTGAAAATAGGCTGGTGTATATGGATGGATAAGAGATGGATAATACATGGATAGATAATACACACGTGTTAAGGTCCCGTCACACACAGCGAGATCGCTAACGAGATCGTTGCTGAGTCACCGTTTCCGTGACGCAGTAGCGATCCCGTTAGCGATCTCATTATATGTGACACCTACCGGCGATCAGGCCCCTGCTGTGAGATCTCTAGTCGTTGCTGAATGTCCTGGACCATTTTCTTCAAAGGCGATGTCCTGCTGGGCAGGACGCATCGCTGTGTGTGACACTGTGTGACAGGCTCACAGTGACTGCTGAGATCGTTATACAGGTCGCTACTGCGACCTGCATTGTTACTGCATCGCTGGTAAGGTCTCACTGTGTCACATCTCACCAGCGACCTCCCAGCAACTTACCAGTGATCCTTATCAGGTCATATCATTGTCGGGATCGCCGGTAAGTCGTTGTGTGTGACTGGGCCTTTACACACAGGGTTTGGTGAGTTATGTTGATGATTCAGAATGCAATATGACCAGATTTGAATAAATGTTTGTTTATTTTAATTTATTTTTTTTTTTCTTTCAAAAATAAATGTGGATTGTTCATGTAAAAAAAAAAAAAAGAAAAATTTAAGACCTCCTCTGAAAATAATCCCTAGCCTATTTTTAGGTGCAAAAAATATGAGATCCTGTCTTATTTTTGGGGAAACACGGTACCAATTACTTAAGGCCAGTGCTATACTGGCACTATCAGGCTGATTCTATACATACCAGTAGTGCTCAGCTCGGATGTATAGGTTTTGAAATCCAAAACAGTAAAGTTTTATAAAATTAGCTGCTTGTTGAGTGACCGCTGCTGAGGATCAGATAATATATTCATAGTTATTCCCTCCCTCTGTTTGAATTAGCATAAGTATTATACAAACGATTTACTTTGTTGCAGGACCTGTGTGAGGTCATACCAATGTGATTAGAAGGGGCAGGGCCTCAGCCAGCAAAGCTGGATACCAGGTCACATGGGTATGACCTCTCACAGGTCCTGCAACAAAAGAGGCCTAATGTGTACCCCTTTTTAATGAATTTAGTGCTTCCTTCAACTGCCATGTGCCACTGCCAGACGTGTAGTCAGGGGCTAGTGTGCAGTACGGTTCTGACATTTATGCCACCTTGTGTTGTAAGTTATGATTAGCTTGCTAAGCACGCTTGACTATGCCGTAACCTGCCTGAGATTCGCTCAAATTCTAGAAGCTTTCAGAGCTGTTTGGGATCAGAGTTGTTTGGGACTGGAGTAAATTGTAAAAGGTTTGCACAATTTTGATTTGAGCTAAAATGTTACATAATTTCAAGCAATTTTATGCCAGAAATCTGGCAATATTCTTGATGAATTGGACCCTTGATGCCAAATAGAACATTGTCTGAGCGTGCAGTAGTCCCTGCAGTGTGCATAAATGATCACCCTGTCTTTTATATATCGCAGTGCTGTATACTGAATATTTATTTTATATTGAATTTGGCTAGATTTTTTACTTTCATTCCTGACCAGTAATACCAGACCCCTATTGGCAATTTCAGGTGTTTTTCAGAATATTACATTGATAGAAAAACCCAGTAGGGATAAGGTGTTTTAATTTGATATTCTCATAAACTTCCAAAGTGTAGAAATAAACTCTACAAACTCGTATATTACTTATCCAGTGATACTGTCTAGTGATGGCCGAATAGTAACTATTCTTTTTCAAATTACTTGTATTGAATCCAATAGTACCATTTTGGTATTCGTCACGAGTAATGAACCTAATACAAGTCAATGGGGACTTGCTGTGACAATGGAATAGTACTCTGTATGAGAGGCGATCCAAAAGTAATGATCAATAAACACAATGAATGTATTAAAAAAAAAATATTTTTCTACATAGTCTCCTAACAAGTCTATACATTTAGTCCATCTCTTTTCTAAACTTAGAATTGCCTTCGAAAAAAATTCTTGATCTTGACCCTCAAAAAATCCCCAACAGCGGTTATCACATCGCTATTGTTGTCAAATTTCTTGCCCCAGAGGTGTTACTTGAGGAAAGAGAAAGAAGTCACTGGAGGCTAGATCTGGCGTATAGGCGGGGTGTTCCACCAGTTCAAAGCCCGCTTCTTCAATGGTTGCCATGGCAACTGCAGCTTTTCTCCTTGATAGCCTCCCGCAATCTTCTTATTTGTTTTGCGTAGTAGGAGCCCGTAATAGTGGCTCCCTTCTCCAAATAGTCCACCATAATAATTCCTTCAGCGTCCCAAAAAACGGACGCCATAACCTTCCCTGCTGAGCTTGACACTTTGAATTTCTTCGGCGTCGGTTCGTCGGCTCGTTTCCATGTCATCGATTGTTGTTTCGTTTTGGGATCAAAGTGGTGGATCCAGGTCTCGTCCATGGTCAAAAAACGTGACAAATTCTTGTCTGCTTGGAACTTTTCGAGATTTGCTATTCAAATGTCAACTCGTTTCTTCTTTTGCTCGTCGGTTAATATTTTTGGCACCCAACGCGCGGAGACCTTTCTCATATTATTATTATTATTTTATTATTATTTATTATAGCGCCATCAATTCCACGGCGCTTTACATGGGAAAGGGGTATACATAATAGGGACAAGTACAATAATCATATGCAATTCTTTTGCAAGGATTCTTTGAATACTGCCATATGAGATCCCTGTGACCTCAGCTACATGCCTGATAGTCACTCTTCGATCTGCCAATACAACTTCTTCAACTTTTTTCACGTTTTCTTCATTGAGGGAAGTGGATTGGCGTCCTTCACGATGTTCATCTTCCGTCGATGTTCTTCCCAGCTTAAATTCCTTGGCCCAGCGTGCAACTGTGGAATATGGAGGAGAAGAGTCCTCTAATGTTTCTACCAAGTCGCTGTGTATGTCTTTTGGTAGTCATTTTTTCCAAGCAGAGGTATTTGATGACAGCTCTGAGCTCGGTTTTTTTTTTCCCCATTTTGATGTTCACTTCTCGGCAGTTCATATTCAAATGAATGTAGCTCCCGGGAATCATGGCCTATGTAAGTGGTTTTTTTTTTTGTTTTTTTTCCTGGACTAGTGGGTACCTAAGAGAGAAGAAAATACTTTATTTTAATTTGTGTGCAATAGAAATAACCGATTTATCATTACTTTTGGATCGCCCCTCGTATACGTTAAGCATTATCCCAACACAGTTACTATTCACCCATCTCTAATAACCCCTACACTTGTGACTACTGCAGCCAATTACTGGGTCTTGCAGATCCAGGTGGCTTGAGAGTGCTAAGCCCAGTGATCGGCTGCAGCCACTATACAAACCTTTTGTATGGGGGTGGGGGACTCTGGAGGAATAGCTAAAGGATAAACGATATCAAGGGTCTGTGAAATTTTAGCATTGAAGTCATACTTAGTAGGGTCACATCCCTGCCACCCCCATGAATCAGATCCACCCATACTAGTGATGGATAGAATATCCCAGAAACACCCCTACCATGGATGTCTAGTTCCAATTATCCGCAGGGATCAAGCGTTACCAATCTTTTTTTCAGTCTGCTGGGGGCTCATATTACTGTGAATAATTCTTGTGTAATTAATTAGCTTTCGCCCAAATGTGTTTCATTTTTTATTGTTTGTTTTTCTGGATCTCTGTAAAGCGATATTTTATATTCCCTCAGTTTGATCTCTAACCCCCAGTAGTGAGGGTTGGGGCCGTGACTTATGGCTTGCATTGATAATGCCCTTTCTGATCTCCTATGTGGTATTAAAATGATTCCCTTCTCGATTATTAGGCTATGTGCGCACGTTGCGTATTTGCATGCAGTTACGCTGCGATCTGCACCGCAGCGTAACTGCATGCGTCCTGCGTCCCCAGCATAATCAATGGAGATTATGCAGGAGCCGTGTGCACGTGGCGTCTTAGAGCGCAGCGCTTCGGCTGCTGCCCGAAGCGCGCGTTATAAGAAGTGACGTCACTTCTTTCCTGCGCTCTGCCTGCAGCGCCCGCTCTGTCTATGGGAGGGGCTGCAGTCAGAGCGCATGGAATCGGCTTTTTTTTTTTCCTTTCATTACGGACTCTTTCTGCAGCGATTTGAAGCGCACGTGTGCTGTTCAAATCGCTGCAGAAATTTCTACAGGCAGAACGCTACGTGCGCAAACCAAATGTATTTTCTGACCAAAACGCTAAAACTTTGTCGCTAAGCCCCAGTAAGTGTATAAGTGTCTTCATATATTATATTAATCCTGTGCCCTCCTGTAAATTGTGCTAGAAGTCATCTAAATCTAATCTTCTTTTCTGTTCCTAGGAACATCATCTCCAGCGAGCCATTTCAGCACTGCAGGTATATGGAGAGAAGCGGGATAACATGGTTATTCCAGTCCCGGAGGCAGAAAGTAACATCGCTTATTATGAATCTGTGTACCCAGGGGAATTTAAGATGCCAAAGCAGCTCATTCACATACAGCGTAAGTACTACACTTCCATCATCAAATAAATAATTGACTTTCTCACTGTTGAGTGCATCGTTAGCTGTTAATTTAATATTTTTTCGTCCTTTACGTGATCTTTGTCATTTAGAGCACTTCTTCCCTCGCCGTGTACTGTATATTTTATTTTGAGCTGATTTTCATTTTTTTTTTGCCTGCACTGCATGTAATAAAGTGTAGAATATTTAAATCAAGAAAAATGTTTTTACACTGATATATATACTATTTCTTTAGCTTTTAGTTTGGATGCCGAGCAGCCGGATTATGACATGGACTCTGAGGATGAGATTTTTGTAAACAAACTTAATAAGAAAATTGAGATTTCTCCTCTTCAATTTGAAGAGATGATTGATCGATTAGAGAAAGGCAGTGGTCAACAGGTAAGTTATCTGACCGTTTTAATTCAGGAGAAATGAAATCCATGATTTTGCTATAGATGTCTAAAAGGTAATTTTATTTTATTTATTTTTTTCCTTTTTACTCCAGCCAGTTAATCTCCAAGAGGCCAAACTGTTGCTGAAAGAAGACGATGATTTGATCACAGAGGTTTACGACTATTGGATCAAGAAAAGGAAAAACTCTCGCGGCTCTTCTCTTATACCAGCAGTGAAACAGGAGAAGCGGGACGGCTCCAGCACCAGTGATCCTTACGTAGCTTTCAGAAGACGTACGGAGAAGATGCAGACACGAAAAGTAAGTAAACCTTTTAGGTGGTATTTTTGGTATGCCAAGCCGTACTTCCTATTATTTGGGGTTCCATGTTAATTTGATGACCTTCTTGGTGGTTTATTTTTTTGTGGTTTTTTTTTTTTGTTTTTTTTCTATGGTAGGGGAAAAGGAAAATCGCAATTTAGGTGACATTTACCCAGTTTTTCTATTATCAAACATAATACCAATTATATTTATTTTCTTTGTCGCTCCATTGGGAGACCCAGACAATTGGGTGTATAGCTTCTGCCTCCGGAGGCCACACAAAGTTATTACACTTTAAAAAGTGTAACCCCTCCCCTCTGCCTATACACCCTCCCGTGCATCACGGGCCCATCAGTTTTATGCTTTGTGTTGAAGGAGGCACACATTCACGCAAGCTCCACATTTTAGTCAGCAGCAGCTGCTGACTTTATCGGATGGAAGAAAAGAGGGCCCCTCACAGGGCCCCCGGCATGCTCCCTTCTCACCCCACTTTGGTCGGCGGTGCTGTTAAGGTTGAGGTACCCATTGCGGGTACAAAGGCTGGAGCCACATGCCGTTTTCCTTCCCCATCCCTTAGGGGCTCTGGGAGAAGTGGGATCCTAGCCGGTCACCAGGCACTGGGACCGGGCTCCCTCCGCAGCCCCTGTGGGAACCTGACGGACAGGAGACTGGATGTCATCAGGGACAGGCCCTGATTCTTTGAGGTACTCTGTGTCCCCTTGGGGACGGCGCATAGAGCGCCTGTGGATCGGACACTGCAGCAGCTGCGCTGTGTTTGGGGCCGCCGGGACTACCGCGCCGACCGTGCCTGTTTGCCGGCCGCGCTTATAACTCGAGTCCCCGGCTTTTGCGGCCTAGTACCGCATATTCCCGCCCCCGGGCCTGCCAGTCAGGGGCAAGGGCGGGACGCTAGACTGAACGTCAGCGGTGAGGGCTGGAGCATACTTAGTATCCTCCTCCCCCCTCACTGAGCACCGTGGGGCACCAGATTCCCGCACTTTTTAAGGCACGCCCACGGCTCCCTCCTCCTCACAGAACGCTGGCAGCCATTATTATCATCGCTGCTGCCGGAGGAGAACTTCAGATAGAGCTCCATAACTCTGGGAGGCCCAGGCAGGGAATCTGGTGGACACACAACCGCTGAGCGCGGTTGGTAAGCCGCACCTGTTACAGGTGCTGGCCCCCCTGGGTGCCGCAGTGTGTGTGTGTGTGTATGTATGTATGTATATATATATATATATATATATCTATATCCATATTGAGTATACATTTGCTCTGCTCGGCTGCAGTATTTGCTTAGCTATATACCCTCACTGTTTGCTAAGAGGAGATAACAGCATGTCGTCTGCAAAAAGCAAGGGTGCCAAGGCACAGGCTTATTTTGCAACTTGTACCTCTTGTGCGGCTATGTTGCCTGCAGGTTCCACCTACCCTCATTGTGTGCAATGCTCGGCCTCTGTGACACTCACTCAACCGGAGCCTCAGGCACTGGTGGGACCCTCGGCTCAGGTAGAACCACCGGCTGTTACTGTCCAGGTGGCAGGGACCGAGTTTGCAGTGTTGGCTGAGAAACTTTGACTCCCTTTCACAATCCATGGCTCAGTCTATGGACAAATGGTCTGCTAAGATTCTTGAAGCTTTGCAGTCCAGACCGGTAACACAGGCCCCGGGCACTGTTGAATCATTGACCCCAGGCCCCCCTCGGTTAGAGCAGCAAACTGCTCCTGAGGTGACACATAGGTCCCACGGGGAGGACTCCGACTCGGACTGTAGTCACAGACCGTCTAAGCGGGCTCGCTGGGGACCTTCATCCACTTCATCACGCTGCTCAGGGTCTCAGCATGAGGACTCTCTGAAGGATGAGGCGGACGTTGCAGCTCAGGGCTCTGATCCGGACGGTGCTCTCAATCTTGATACACCTGAAGGAGACGCCATTGTAAATGACCTTATAGCGTCCATTAACCAGGTGCTAGAACTTCCTCCTCCAACTCCACCTGTTGAGGAGTCAGCTTCACAACAGGAGAAACACCAGTTTAGGTTTCCCAAACGTACAAGGAGTGCTTTTTTCGATCACTCTAACTTCAGGGATGCTGTCCGGAAGCACAGAGCATATCCGGACAAGCGCTTTACTAAGCGCCTTCATGACACACGTTACCCCTTCCCACCTGATGTAGTTAAGGGTTGGGCTCAGTGTCCCAAGGTGGATCCTCCAGTCTCTAGGCTGGCGGCTAGATCCGTGGTATCAGTGGCAGATGGTTCATCGCTCAAAGATGCCACTGACAGGCAAATAGAGCTCCTGATGAAATCCATCTATGAAGCCATAGGTGCGTCTTTTGCTCCAGCATTTGCAGCCGTGTGGGCGCTCCAAGCTATCTCAGCTTGTTTGTCTGAGATTAAGGCGGTCACACGCACCGCTACTCCGCAGGTCGTGTCTTTGACTTCTCAGGCGTCGGCTTTTTCATCCTACGCCATGAACGCGGTCCTCGACTCGGTGAGCCGTACAGCGGTAGCATCCGCCAATTCGGTGGCAGTCCGCAGGGCCATGTGGCTACGCGAATGGAAGGCAGACTCTGCTTCCAAGAAGTTCTTAACCGGTTTGCCATTTTTCGGCGACCGCTTGTTTGGCGAGCAATTGGACGAAATTATCAAGCAATCCAAGGGAAAGGACTCGTCCTTACCCCAGTCTAAACCGAACAGACCTCAGCAGCGAAAGATTCAATCGAGGTTTCGGTCCTTTCGGCCCTCAGCCAGGTCCCAATCCTCCACGTCCAACAGGTCACAGAAGGGCCAGAGCAACTCTTCGGCATGGCGGTCTAAGTCACGTCCTAAAAAGACCGCCGGAGGAGCCGCCCCCAAGGCGGCCTCCTCATGACTTTCGGTCTCCACAAACCGCATCCTCGGTCGGTGGCAGGCTCTTCCGCTTTTGCGACGCCTGGTGGCCACATGTCCAAGACCGATGGGTGAGAGACATTCTGTCTCACGGTTACAGGATAGAGCTCAGTTCTCGTCCTCCGACTCGTTTCTTCAGAACATCTCCGCCCCCCGAGCGAGCCGATGCACTTTTTCAGGCGGTAAACACTCTGAAGGCAGAAGGAGTGGTGATTCCCGTTCCACCTCAGGAACATGGTCACGGATTCTACTCCAACTTGTTCGTGGTGCCAAAAAAGGACGGATCATTCCGTCCCGTTCTAGACCTCAAGCTGCTCAACAAGCATGTGAGCACCAGAAGGTTTCGGATGGAATCTCTCCGCTCTGTCATCGCCTCGATGTCACAAGGAGACTTCCTAGCATCAGTCGACATCAAAGATGCTTATCTCCATGTGCCAATCGCTCCCGAGCATCACCGCTTCCTGCGTTTCGCCATCGGGGACGAGCACCTTCAGTTCGTGGCACTGCCTTTCGGCCTGGCGACAGCCCCACGGGTCTTCACCAAGGTCATGGCAGCAGTGGTGGCGGTCTTACACTCTCAGGGCCACTCGGTGATCCCTTACTTAGACGATCTTCTAGTCAAGGCACCCTCCAGGGTGGCATGCCAACACAGCCTGACCGTCACTCTGGAGACTCTCCAGAGGTTCGGGTGGATCATCAATTTCCCAAAGTCAAATTTGACACCGACCCAATCGCTGACTTACCTCGGGATGGAGTTTCATACCCTTTCAGCGATAGTGAAGCTCCCGCTGGACAAACAGCGTTCACTACAGACAGGGGTACAATCTCTTCTTCGGGGTCAGTCACACCCCTTGAGGCGCCTCATGCACTTCCTAGGGAAGATGGTGGCAGCAATGGAGGCAGTTCCTTTTGCGCAGTTTCATCTGCGTCCACTTCAATGGGATATCCTCCGCAAATGGGACAAGAAGCCGACGTCCCTAGACAGGAACGTTTCGCTGTCACGGACAGCCAAGACCTCTCTTCAGTGGTGGCTTCTTCCCACTTCCTTGTCAAAAGGAAAATCCTTCTTGCCCCCATCCTGGGCTGTGGTCACGACGGACGCGAGTCTGTCAGGGTGGGGAGCGGTCTTCCTCCACCACAGGGCTCAGGGAACCTGGACTCCGACAGAGTCCTCCCTTCAGATCAACGTTCTGGAGATAAGGGCAGTGTATCTGGCCCTAAAGGCGTTCCAGCGGTGGCTGGAGGGACGGCAGATCCGAATACAGTCGGACAACGCCACGGCGGTTGCGTACATCAACCACCAGGGCGGCACTCGCAGTCTTCAAGCCTTCCGAGAAGTTCAGCGGATTCTGCTGTGGGCGGAAGCCACAGCCTCCACCATCTCCGCAGTTCACATCCCGGGCGTAGAAAACTGGGAAGCAGATTTTCTCAGTCGCCAGGGCATGGATGCAGGGGAATGGTCTCTTCACCCGGACGTGTTTCGGGAGATCTATTGCCGCTGGGGAACGCCGGACGTCGATCTAATGGCGTCTCGGCACAACAACAAAGTCCCGGCATTCATGGCTCGGTCCAAGGATCACAGAGCTCTGGCGGCAGACGCGTTAGTTCAGGACTGGTCGCAGTTTCAACTGCCTTATGTATTTCCTCCTCTGGCACTGCTGCCCAGAGTATTACGCAAGATCAGGTCCGACTGCAGTCGCGCCATCCTCGTCGCTCCAGACTGGCCGAGGAGATCGTGGTACCCGGATCTGTGGCACCTCACGGTGGGTCAACCGTGGGCACTCCCAGACCGACCAGACTTGCTGTCTCAAGGGCCATTTTTCCATCTGAATTCCGCGGCCCTCAACCTGACTGTGTGGCCATTGAGTCCTGGCTCCTAGCGTCCTCAGGGTTATCTGAAGAGGTCATTGCCACCATGAGACAGGCCAGGAAACCAACGTCCGCCAAGATCTACCACAGGACTTGGAGGATCTTCTTATCCTGGTGCTCTGATCAGGGTTTCACTCCCTGGCCGTTTGCCTTGCCCACTTTTCTTTCTTTCCTTCAATCCGGATTGGACAAGGGCTTGTCTCTCGGCTCTCTCAAGGGACAAGTATCGGCGCTTTCCGTGTTTTTTCAAAAGCGTCTAGCCAGGCTTCCGCAGGTCCGTACGTTCCTGCAGGGAGTTTGCCACATAGTCCCACCTTACAAGCGTCCGCTAGAACCCTGGGATCTTAACAGAGTGCTGACGGCTCTCCAGAAGCCACCTTTCGAGCCGATGCGGGATGTCTCTCTATCTCGCCTTTCGCAGAAGGTGGCCTTCCTAGTGGCAGTCACATCACTTCGGAGAGTGTCTGAGCTAGCAGCGCTGTCATGCAAAGCCCCCTTCCTGGTGTTTCACCAGGATAAGGTGGTTCTGCGTCCGGTCCCGGAATTTCTCCCTAAGGTGGTATCCCCGTTTCATCTCAATCAGGATATCGCCTTACCTTCTTTTTGCCCTCATCCAGTTCACCAATGTGAAAAGGATTTGCACTTGTTAGATCTTGTGAGAGCACTCAGGCTCTACATTTCACGCACGGCGCCCCTGCGCCGTTCTGATGCGCTCTTTGTCCTTGTCGCTGGACAGCGTAAGGGGTCGCAGGCTTCCAAGTCAACCTTGGCTAGGTGGATCAAGGAACCGATTCTTGAAGCCTACCGTTCGTCTGGGCTTCCGATTCCTTCAGGGCTGAAAGCCCATTCTACCAGAGCTGTAGGTGCGTCCTGGGCATTGCGGCACCAGGCTACGGCTCAGCAGGTGTGTCAGGCAGCTACGTGGTCGAGTCTGCACACTTTTACAAAACACTATCAGGTGCATGCCTATGCTTCGGCAGACGCCAGCCTAGGTAGGCAAGTCCTTCAGGCGGCAGTGGCCCACCTGTAAGAAGGGACCGTTGTTTCGGCTCTTTTTTATCAAGGTATTCTTTTACCCACCCAGGGACTGCTTTTGGACGTCCCAATTGTCTGGGTCTCCCAATGGAGCGACAAAGAAGGGAATTTTGTTTACTTACCGTAAATTCCTTTTCTTCTAGCTCCTATTGGGAGACCCAGCTCCCGCCCCTGTTCCCTTCGGGCTGTTGTTCTTTTGTGTACACATGTTGTTCATGTTCAATTGTTCTTTGGTTCATGGTTTCAGTTCTCCGAACATCCTTCGGATTGAATTTACCTTAGACCAATTTATAAGTTTCCTCCTTCCTGCTTTGGCACCAAAACTGATGGGCCCGTGATGCACGGGCGGGTGTATAGGCAGAGGGGAGGGGTTACACTTTTTAAAGTGTAATAACTTTGTGTGGCCTCCGGAGGCAGAAGCTATACACCCAATTGTCTGGGTCTCCCAATAGGAGCTAGAAGAAAAGGAATTTACGGTAAGTAAACAAAATTCCCTTCTTTATTATTTTGTTGAAGAGGGGTTCAATGTCACATATAAAAAGTTTAGCTATTTAATAGTTTATTTATAATACTCCATATTTTACTTTCACTAATATTTTACTTCTCCTTTACACATTTTTAAATTGTGTGTGTGTGTGTGCGCATAATGTGTATGTTGTGTGTGTGTGTGTGTGTGTGTGTGTATCTAAAAAAAAAATATAAAATATAAAAATTAAGTACTATAAATATAGAAATTAAATAGCTAAACTTTATATATATATATATATATATATATATATATATATATATATATATATATATATATATATATATATATATATATATATATATAAGATGGACCATGCATCCCCTCTTCAGCAAAAATAAAAAACACGTTTTTAAAGTACAAATAAATTAGGTTAATTGAAAATATAGATTAAAATGAACTTTTTGTAGATAAAGTTGAATCACGCCTCCCTGCTTCAAAAATAAAAAAAACATTTGGTATTATATTTGAAAATATAAAAAAAAGTGTGTGTGTGTGTGTGTATATATACATACACACACATATATAATATATAACAAATTTTTTTTTTCTAAGTCCCATTAACCTTATTCGTTGCAGTTACAGGCAGATGTTGGCTGTGTAACACAGCATGCATCTCTTGGTATGAAGCCTGCTCGTCTCATGAGCCAGTTTCATACAGCCCTTAGCAACTCGTGATTAAAATGTACGTTATAGGTCATTAAGGAGTTAAAAATAAAAACCAACAATTTTGAGGCCATTGTACAATGTACTGAATTTATTTATTTAATTTTTTTTAGGGCAAGCAACATAACATATATTTTGGTTTTAGTTCTTACATTACAGGACTACCATGCTTTTAGGAAAACTTAACTATGGCAACCAGTTTGGTTTTCTCTACTAAATAAATATTGCATTTGTGCAGAATTTACACTTCAGAGCAGATATTTGGACTTTCTCTGCTTTGTGTTACTCGGTGCATAACGTTTTTGTCTGTTTGTTCACCATTTCTTCTACGTTTTTATTGCAGTTTCTATAATTCTTCAACTTTTTATATTCTACAGAATCGAAAGAATGACGAAGCTTCTTATGAGAAAATGCTTAAGTTGCGTCGTGACCTGAGCCGAGCTGTAACAATCCTAGAAATGATAAAACGACGGGAAAAAAGCAAGCGTGAATTACTGCATCTAACACTGGAAATCATGGAGAAGAGGTCTGTATTTTCCTACTTTAACATTCTGTATTTATTTTATTTTTTTTTCCTGTATATCCAGTAATAGTGGTGCTGTGGAAATAGCTGCGGCCCCTGACTAAGGGAGGCAGGAAGCCAGTGGGCCTGTAAATTTGCAACGGACCTCTAATTCTTTTTGCAAAGATTATTATTATTATTTTTTTTTTTTTTTTGCATTGATTACTATAAAACCTTATTTCTTCGGCGCTCCATTGGGAGACCCAGACGATTGGGTGTATAGCACTGCCTCCGGAGGCCACACAAAGCAATTACACTAAAAAGTGTAAGGCCCCTCCCCTTCTGGCTATACACCCCCAGTGGGATCACTGGCTCACCAGTTTTCAAGCTTTGTGCGAAGGAGGCACACATCCATGCATAAGCTCCACTGTTCAGTCAGCAGTAGCTGCTGACTATATCGGATGGAAGAAAAGAGGGCCCATACTAGGGCCCCCAGCATGCTCCCTTCTCACCCCACTTGCGGTTTGTAAGGTTGAGGTACCTATTGCTGGTACGGAGGCTGGAGCCCACATACTGTTTTCCTTCCCCATCCCCCTGAGGGGCTCTGAGGAAGTGGGATCTTTCCGGCCACCAAGCCCTGAGGCCGGGCTCCATCCACAGACCCATAGAACCTGCTGGATGTGGAGCGGGAGTGCCGTTCAGGGACAAGGCCCTGCAACTTTCAGGTACTCTGTGTCCCCGTATGGCAGGCCACGCACACTCCAGGCTTGCTGGGTGTGCTAGTGCGCCGGGGACTGTAGCGCTGTGCGCTGGGCTTATAGTCCCTGCAGATTACTGGGGGACTTTACGTGTGGGGACCGCCGCGCCGACCGCCCCTGGAGCGGCGGTGCAGCTGCGACTTGTAGTGCGCCGGGGACGCGCCGACCGCGCTTTTACGGCGGCGGCGCTTCTAACTTTAGTCCCCGGCTTTTGCGGCCTAGCGCCGCTTCGTTCCCGCCCCCACCCTGTCACTCAGGGACAGGGAGAGACTCTGTTCTATAGCAGCGCCGAGGGCTGGAGCCTTATTTGCATTCTCCAGCCCCCTTTACTAGACACAGTGGGCGCCGGGTTCCCGCTCTTGTCTCGGGCACGCCCTCGGCCCGCCCCTCTCCTCTGGACGCCGGCAGCCATTCCGGCACGCAGAGCGGGAAAACGGAGACACTGAGCTACCAGCACAGGATTCCGGCGCCACACACCCGCTTTTGTGCGGGCGGTAAGCGGCAACTAAAGTGCTGACCCACTAATGCCGAAGTGTCCTGTTGTACTTTTGTACGGTCGCTCTTCAGGATGCAGACCTAGAAACAGCAGCAAAAGATCAGGGGTGCTAAAGCACAGACTCTATATGCTGCTTGTCTTGCATGTGCTGCAGTGTCATGTGTCCTTTATGCTTGTATGCTTTACATTGCACTGTAAGGGCTATTCTTGGCTGTCTACCCGCCTAGATGGCTAGACAGCGGCAGCAAACAGCAATGGTGCTAAGGCACAAGCTTTCAATGCTGCTTGGATTGCATGTACTGCAGAGTTTATTTTCATGCTTGTACATTCACTGCATGTCGCTATTCTTGGCTAATGCTCCTTGATGACTAGACAACAGCAGCAGAAAAGCAAGGGTGCTAAGGCACAAGCTTTCAATGCTGCTTGGATTGCATGTGCTGCAGTGGTTATTTTCATGCTTGTATGCTATACATTCACTGTATGTCGCTTTTCCTGGCTAATGCTCCTGAATAACTAGACAACGGCAGCAGAAAAGCAAAGGTGCCAAGGCACAGGCTTTCTATGCTCCTTGTACTGCATGTGCTGAAGTGTTTATTGTACTTCATGCTTGTATGCTATACATTGCACTGTACGGTCGATATTCTTGGCTAATGCTCCTAGATGGCTAGACAGCAACAGCAGAAAAAAAAAAAAAAAAGGCATGGGTGCCAAGGCACAGGCTTTCTATGCTGCTTGTACTGCATGCGACTGTTCCAGGACCCCCAGTGTGTGCAATTACTCAACGGGGTCTCTGCTACAGGTGGCCAAAAGAACCACCTGTGATCCCTGTCCAGGGACAGGGACGGAGTTGCAGTTTCCGCTGATATATTGTCTGTGGCTATGACTAACATCTTACAGACTTTGCAGTCCAGACAGACCTTGGGCAATGTTGATTCAATGCCCCTGGCCACCCTGGTTTCGAAACAAATCATGGCTCCAGGAGGGTCCCATGCATCCCAGGGTGCAGGCTCTGACACGGACGACAGTCCCAGACGGCCTAAGCGAGCTCCCTAAGAACGGCCCTCGACTTCATCACAGTACTCTCTGTATGATGAGGCAGACGTAGCTGTTCAGGACTCTGATCCTGAGACCGCTCTCAATCCGGATAACCGGATGGTGACGCTATAGTGAATAATCTTATAGCGTCCATCAATGGAAGGTTGGGTATTTCTCCCTCAACTCCTCCTGTGGAGGGGTCAGCTTCACAGCAGAAGAAATCCCTATTTCGGTATCTCAAGCGTATATTGAGTACTTTTCTGGTCACTCTGACTCCAGAGAAGCAGTCCAGGAACACCACGCTTATCCCGATAAGCGTTTCTCCAACCGTATTGAAGATACGCATTTTCTTCAGCGCTCTATTGGGAGACCCAGACGATTGGGGTATAGCTACTGCCCTCCGGAGGCCACACAAAGCACTACACTAAAAAGTGCAAGGCACCTCCCCTTCTGGCTATACCCCCCGTGGTATCACGGGTACTCCAGTTTTCAAGCTTTGTGCGAAGGAGGTCAGACATTCCATGCATAGCTCCACAGATTTTAGTCAGCAGTAGCTGCTGACTATTTCGGATGGAAGAAAAGAGGGCCCATATAGGGCCCCCAGCATGCTCCCTTCTCACCCGTGGATGGTGTTGTAAGGTTGAGGTACCTATTGCTGGTACAGGGGCTGGAGCCCCACATGCTGTTTTCCTTCCACATCCCCTTGTAGGGCTCTGTGGAAGTGGGATCCTGCCGGCCTCAAAGCTCTGACGCCGGGCTCCATCCACAGACCCATAGCACCTGGTGGATGCCGAGCAGGAGTACCATCAGGGACAAGGCCCTGCATCATACAGGTACTCTGTGTCCCCGGCAGGCACAGACACACTCCGGGCTGGCTGGGTGTTGTAGTGCGCCAGGGACCGTAACGCTAGAGCTAGTGTTCCTACAGTTTAACTGGGGGATTTTTTTCTGTGTTGTGGGAACGCAGCGCCGACCCCCGCTGGACCGGCGGCGCTGCTGTGACTTTTAGTTCGCCGGGGACACGCCGACCGCGCTTTTACGGCGGTGGCGTTTATAAATCTAGTCCCCGGCTTTTGCGGCCTAGGACGCCGGCAGCTCCGATTCGTTCCCGCCCCCACCCTGTCAATCAGGGTAGGGGAGAGACGCTGTTTCACGGCAGCGACGAGGGCTGGAGCCTGATTTACATGCTCCAGCCCTCTCACTAGGCACAGAGGGAAGCAGGCTTCCCGCTCTTAGCCAGGAACGCCCAGGGCCCGCCCCCCCTCCTCTCTCAGGACGCCGGCAGCCATTACATGCATGTCTGGCTGGAGGAAGGACGCAAGGCTCTGGGAGACCTGGACTAGGGGGCTTTGGAGATCACACACCCGCTCTTAAGCGGGCGGTAAGCGGCTTTTCAGCTGGCCCCTCTAGTGCCTCAGTGTGTATTAATGTACTGTGTCACTGGACATATATATATTTCCTTATTGCTTGCACTGTGAGGTCGCTTCCTGGCTGTATACCCAGATCGCTCTGAGGAGGCAGCAACATGTCATCCACAAAACGCAAGGCTGCCAAGGCTAGGGCTGTGTACACTGCGTGTGCTGCATGTGGGGCTGCTCTACCAGCAGGCTCCAAGGACCCCCATTGTGTGCAATGCTCAGATCCGGTGCTGCTTCGCCAGCCGGAGTCAGGAGAGATAGTGACCCAGGCTGAGACGCCTGTAAGTCCTGCCCCGGTGTCAGGGACAGACTTTGCAGTTTTTGCTGATAATATGTCTGTGACTATGGCAAAAATCCTTGAAACTTTGCAATCCATGCCTGGGGCTCAGTCTATAGACACGGCGAGGTCTCTGTCCTCTAATCCCCCTCAGTTGGATTTAATCCAGACTGCAAGGGGGTCCCCGGCTTCACAGGCTGAGTATTATGACTCAGATGATAGCCCCAGCCACCCTAAGCGGGCTCGCTGGGAAAGACCCTCAACGTCATCACACTGCTCAGGGTCTCAGCGCAATCAGTCGCTCTGTGATGCGTCTGATGAGAGTGATCAGGAGTCTTATCCTGGAACCCCTCTCAATCTGGATACCCCGGATGGGGACGCCATGGTAAACGAGCTTATCTCAGCCATCAATAGACTGTTGGATATTTCGCCCCCAGCCCCTTCTGCAGAGGAGGCAGCTGCAGAGCAGGAAAAGTTTCGTTTTCTCTATCCCAAGCGTAAATTAAGTGCTTTCTTGGATCACTCTGACTTCAGAGAGTCAATCCAGAAACACGACGCTCATCCAGAAAGGCGTTTCTCTAAACGTTCTAAGGATACACGTTTTCCTTTCCCCCCTGATGTGGTCAAGCGCTGGACCCAGTGTCCAAAAGTTGACCCCCCGATTTCCAAACTTGCAGCTAGATCCATAGTTGCAGTGGAGGATGGCGCTTCACTTAAGGATGCCAATGACAGACAGATGGACCTCTGGTTAAAATCTGTCTATGAAGCTATCGGCGCGTCGTTTGCTCCAGCATTCGCAGCCGTATGGGCACTCCAAGCTATTTCAGCAGGGTTAGCAAAAGTGGATGCTATCTTACATCCAGCGGTGCCGCAAGTGGCGTCCCTTACCTCGCAGATGTCCGCGTTTGCGTCTTACGCTATCAATGCGGTCCTAGAATCTACCAGCCGCACCTCAATGGCGTCCGCCAATTCGGTAGTTTTGCGCAGAGCCTTGTGGTTAAAGGACTGGAAAGCAGATGCTGGTTCCAAAAAATGTTTAACCAGCCTGCCTTTATCTAGAGATAGACTGTTTGGCGAGCCATTGGCTGACATCATTAAACAGTCCAAGGGTAAAGACTCTTCTTTGCCCCAGCCCAGATCAAGCAAACCTCAGCAGAAAAAATGGCAGCAGAGGTTTCAGTCCTTTCGAGGTTCGGGCAAGACACAATTCTCCTCGTCCAAAGGGACTCAGAGGACGCAAAGAAGCTCAGATTCCTGGCGGGCTCACGCGCGCCCCAAGAAAGCAAATGGAGGAACCGCTTCCAAAGCGGCTACCTCATGACTTCCAGCTCCCCCCCTCCGCATCTCCGGTCGGGGGCAGGCTCTCCCGCTTTTCCGACATTTGGATGTCACAGGTCAAAGACCGGTGGGTGACAGACATTTTGTCTCGCGGGTACAGAATCGAGTTCAGTTCTCGTCCTCCAGCTCGGTTCTTCAGAACCTCCCCACATCCAGACCGAGCAGATGCCCTGCTGCAGGCGGTGGACTCCCTAAGAGCGGAAGGAGTAGTGGTTCCTGTACCGCCTCAGGAACAAGGGAGAGGGTTTTACTCCAATCTCTTTGTGGTTCCAAAAAAGGACGGCTCGTTCCGTCCTGTTCTGGATCTAAAGCTGCTCAACAAACATGTGCACGCCAGGCGGTTCCGGATGGAAACCCTCCGCTCTGTCGTGGCCTCAATGTCTCAAGGAGACTTCCTTGCCTCAATAGACATCAAAGATGCTTATCTCCACGTGCCAATTGCTACAGAACATCAACGTTTTCTACGTTTTGTGATAGGAAACGAACATCTTCAGTTCGTAGCTCTGCCATTCGGTCTGGCGACAGCCCCACGGGTTTTCACCAAGGTCATGGCGGCAGTGGTAGCGGTCTTGCACTCTCAGGGACACTCGGTGATCCCTTACCTAGACGATCTACTTGTCAAGGCACCCTCTCAAGAGGCATGCCAACTCAGTCTACATGCTACACTGGAGACTCTACAGACGTTCGGATGGATCATCAACTTTCCAAAGTCGAATCTGTCTCCGACACAGTCACTAACGTATCTTGGCATGGAGTTCCATACTCGAGCAGCGAGAGTGAAGCTTCCGCTGAACAAGCAGCGGTCACTACAGACAGGGGTGCAATCCCTCCTTCAGGGCCAGTCGCACCCCTTACGGCGCCTCATGCACTTCCTCGGGAAGATGGTGGCAGCCATGGAAGCAGTTCCCTTTGCGCAGTTTCATCTGCGTCCACTTCAATGGGACATTCTCCGCCAATGGGACGGGAAGTCAACGTCCCTGGACAGGAAAGTCTCTCTTTCCCAGACGGCCAAGGACTCTCTACAATGGTGGCTCCTTCCCACCTCATTGTCTCAGGGAAGATCCTTCCTGCCCCCATCCTGGGCAGTGGTCACGACAGATGCGAGTCTGTCAGGGTGGGGAGCAGTGTTTCTCCACCACAGGGCTCAGGGGACGTGGACTCCGCAGGAGTCCACCCTTCAGATCAATGTTCTGGAAATCAGAGCAGTGTATCTTGCCCTACTAGCCTTCCAGCAGTGGCTGGAAGGAAGGCAGATCCGAATTCAGTCGGACAACTCCACAGCGGTGGCATACATCAACCACCAAGGGGGGACACGCAGTCGGCAAGCCTTCCAGGAAGTCCGGCGGATTCTGATGTGGGTGGAAGCCACGGCCTCCACCATATCCGCAGTTCACATCCCCGGCGTAGAAAACTGGGAAGCAGACTTCCTCAGTCGCCAGGGCATGGACGCAGGGGAATGGTCCCTTCACCCGGACGTGTTTCAGGAAATCTGTCGCCGATGGGGAGTGCCGGACGTCGACCTAATGGCGTCCCGGCACAACAACAAGGTCCCGGCATTCATGGCGAGGTCGCGCGATCAAAGAGCTCTGGCGGCAGACGCATTGGTTCAAGATTGGTCGCAGTTCCGGCTCCCATACGTCTTTCCACCTCTGGCACTCTTGCCCAGAGTGTTACGCAAGATCAGATCCGATTGCAGCCGCGTCATACTCGTCGCCCCAGACTGGCCGAGGAGATCGTGGTATCCGGATCTGTGGCATCTCACGGTCGGTCGACCGTGGTCACTGCCAGACCGACCAGACTTACTGTCCCAAGGGCCGTTTTTCCATCAGAATTCTGCGGCCCTGAACCTGACTGTGTGGCCATTGAGTCCTGGATCCTAGCGTCTGCAGGATTATCTCAAGGAGTCGTAGCCACAATGAGACAAGCTAGGAAGTCAACGTCTGCTAAGATCTACCACAGAACGTGGAAGATTTTCTTATCTTGGTGCTCTGCACAGAGAGTATCCCCTTGGCCATTTGCATTGCCCACCTTTCTTTCCTTCCTGCAATCGGGGTTGGAAAAGGGCTTGTCGCTCAGCTCCCTTAAAGGGCAAGTCTCGGCACTGTCGGTGTTTTTTCAGAAGCGTCTAGCACGTCTTCCTAAGGTGCGTACGTTCCTACAGGGGGTCTGTCATATTGTGCCCCCGTACAAGCGGCCGTTAGATCCATGGGATCTGAACAGAGTACTTGTTGCTCTGCAAAAGCCGCCCTTCGAGCCTCTAAAGGACGTTTCCTTTTCTCGCCTGTCACAGAAAGTGGCGTTTCTTGTCGCGATCACATCGCTTCGGCGAGTGTCTGAGCTGGCAGCTTTGTCATCCAAGGCTCCTTTCCTGGTGTTCCACCAGGACAAGGTAGTGCTGCGCCCCATTCCGGAGTTTCTCCCTAAGGTCGTATCCTCGTTTCATCTTAATCAGGATATATCCTTGCCTTCCTTTTACCCTCATCCGGTTCACCGGTATGAAAAGGACTTACGTTTGCTAGATCTGGTGAGAGCACTCAGAATCTACATTTCCCGAACGGCGCCCATGCGCCGTTCCGATGCTCTTTTTGTCCTTGTCGCTGGTCCGCGCAAGGGATTGCAGGCTTCTAAAGCCACCCTGGCTCGATGGATCAAAGAACCAATTCTAGAGGCCTACCGCTCTGCGGGGCTTCCGGTTCCTTCAGGGCTAAAAGCCCACTCAACCAGAGCCGTGGGTGCGTCCTGGGCATTACGACACCAGGCTTCGGCTCAACAGGTGTGCCAGGCAGCAACCTGGTCCAGTCTGCACACTTTCACCAAGCATTATCAGGTGCATACCTATGCTTCGGCGGATGCCAGCTTAGGTAGAAGAGTCCTGCAGGCGGCAGTGACTTCCCCGTAGGGGAGGGCTGTTTTTTTGCAGCTCTAACATGAGGTATTTCTTTACCCACCCAGGGACAGCTTTTGGACGTCCCAATCGTCTGGGTCTCCCAATAGAGCGCTGAAGAAGAAGGGAATTTTGTTACTTACCGTAAATTCCTTTTCTTCTAGCTCTTATTGGGAGACCCAGCACCCGCCCTGTTGTCCTTCGGGATTTTTTTGTGGTTTGCGGGTACACATGTTGTTCATGTTGAACGGTTTTTTCGGTTCTCCGATGTTTCTCGGAGTTAATTTGTTTAAACCAGTTATTGGCTTCCTCCTTCTTGCTTTGGCACTAAAACTGGAGTACCCGTGATACCACGGGGGGGTATAGCCAGAAGGGGAGGGGCCTTGCACTTTTTAGTGTAGTGCTTTGTGTGGCCTCCGGAGGGCAGTAGCTATACCCCAATCGTCTGGGTCTCCCAATAAGAGCTAGAAGAAAAGGAATTTACGGTAAGTAACAAAATTCCCTTCGTCTCTTCCCCCCTGACGTGCTCAAGCGCTCCAAGGGTGGATCCCCCAATCTCCAGGCTTGCGGCTAGATCTATAGTTGCAGTGGAAGATGGGAATTCACTTAAAGATGCCATTGACAGACAGCCCTATCGGCGGGTCGGTTGCCCCGGCATTCGCAGCCATAGAGGCACTCCAAGCTATTTCAGCTAGTATTGCGCAGAGGGACGCGGTCACATGTACATCTTGGCCGCAGTAGCGTCCTTCACCTCGCAATGTCGGCATTGCGACTCAAGCTGTTTATGCTGTCCTGGACTCTACGAGCCGTACGTCAGTGGCGTCCGCCAACTCCGTGTTGTTACGCTCCTAGTGTTAAGGGATTGGAGCAGATGCTGCTTCCACAAAAGTGCTTAACCAGATTGCCTTTATGTGGTGACAGACTGTTTCGTGAGCAGTTGGATTAAATCATTCAACTGTCCAAGGGTACGGATTCTTCCTTACCCCAGCTCTCAAACAAGACCCATCAGGAGAAGGGACAGTCGAGGTTTCGGTCCTTCCCAGGCTCGGGCACGTCCCAATTGCCCTCGTCCAACAGGACTCAAAAGGCTCAGAGGGGCGCAGGTTCCTGGCGGGCTCAATCACGCCCGGAGAAGGCAGCCGGAGGAACCGCTACCAAGGCGGTTTCCTCATGACTTTCAGCCCTCTCTCTCCGCGTCCGCGGTCGGTGGCAGACTCCCCCGCTTTAGCGACATTTCACTGCCACAGGTCAATGGCCGGTGGGTGAGAGACAGTTTGTCGCAAAAACTTCCTCACCGGCCGAGCCGAGGCTCTTCTGCAGGCAGTAGGAGTCGTAATCCCGGTTCCTCCTCAGGAACAAGAGACACTTTTTACTCCGATCTGGTCGGGGTGACAAAATAGGACGACTCCTTCCGTTCCGTTCTGGACCTTAAACTGCTCAACAAGCACGTGAAAACCAGGCGGTTCCGGATGGAATCCCCCCGCTCCGTCATTGCCTCAATGTCTCAAGGAGATTTCCTAGCATCAATAGACATCAGGATGCTTATCTCCACGTGCCGATTGCTCCAGAGCACCGGCGTTTGCTACGATTCGTTATTGAAGACGAGCATCTTCGGTTCGTAGCCCTACCCTTCGGTCTGGCGACAGCCCCACGGGTTTTCACCAAGTTCATGGCAGCAGTGGGACCACTCCCGCACTCTCAGGGTCACCATGTGATCCCTTACTTAGACCATCTACTTGTCAAGGCACTCTTTTAAGAGGCATGCCAACACAGCCTGAACATGGCGCTGGAGACTTCCCAGAGTTTCGGGTGGGTCCTCAACTTTTCAAAGTTAAACCCAATCGCTGGCATATCTTAGCTTGGGGTTTCACACTCTCTCAGCGATGGTGAAGCTTCCACTGGACTTTGGTCACTACAGACGGGGGTGCAGTCTCTCCTTCAAGGAGACACCTCATCCTGAGGCAGTCCCTTTCACGCAGTTTCATCTGCGTCCACTTCAATAGAACATTCTTCGCTAATGGGAGGGGAAGTCGATGTCCCTACACAGGAACGTCCCCCTTTCTCAGACGATCAAGGACTCTCTTCAGAGGAGTCCACTCTTCAGATCAATTGTCTGGAGCTCTGGGCAGTGCATATGGCCCTGCAAGACTTCCTGCAGTGGCTGGAAGGCAAACAGATCCGAATTCAGTCGGACAATCCACAGCGGTGGCATACATCAACAACCAAGGCGGACTACGCAGTCGGCGAGCCTCCCAGGAAGTCCGCCGGATTCTGCTAGGGGTGGTAGACAGAGCATACACCATATCCGCAGTTCACATCCCGGGCGTAGAAAACTGGGAAGCAGACTTCCTCAGTCACCAGGGCGTGGGCGCAGGAGAATGGTCTCTGTACCCGGACGGGTTTCACGAATCGGCACAACAGCAAGGTCCCGGTTTTCATGACGATCAAAGAGCTCTGGCGACAGGCATCTCACGGTCGGTCAACCGTGGGCACTACCAGACCGGCCAGACTTACTGTCCCAAGGGCCGTTTTTCCATCTGAATTCTACGGCCCTGAACCTACTGTGTGGCCATTGCGTCCTAGATCCTAGTGTCCTCAGGATTATCCCACGGGGCCGTTGCCACCATGAGACAGGCTATGAAGCCCACGTATGCTAAGATCTACCACGGAAGTGGAAGATTTTCTTTTACTGGTGCTCTGTACAAGGAGTGTCCCCCTGGCCATTGGCATTGCCTACTTTTCTTTCCTTCCTGCAATCTGGGTTGGAAAAGGGCTTGTCGCTCGGCTCCCTTAAAGGGCAAGTCTCGGCGCTATTGGTGTTTTTTTCAGAAGCGTCTAGCACGACGTCCGCAGGTACGCACGTTCCTGCAGGGGGTTTGGTCATATCGTCCCCCCGTACGAGCGGCCGTTAGATCCATGGGATCTGAACAGGGTACTAGTTGCTCTCCAGAAGCCGCCTTTCGAGTCTCTGACGGATGTTTCACTCTCTCGACTATCACGGAAAGTGGCCTTTCTGGTAGCGATCACGTCTCTTCGGAGAGTGTCTGAGCTAGCAGCGCTGTCATCCAAGGCTCCCTTCCTGGTGGTCCACCAGGACAAGGTAGTGCTGCGCCCCATTCAGGAGTTTCTCCCTAAGGTAGTATCCTCGTTTCATATTAATCAGGATATCTCCTTACCTTCTTTTTGTCCTCATCCGGTTCACCGGTATGAAAAGGATTTACATTTGTTAGATCTGGTGAGAGCACTCAGAATCTACATTTCCCGCACGGCGCCCCTGCGCCGCTCTGATGCACTCTTTGTCCTTGTCGCTGGCCAGCGCAAGGGGTCGCAGGCTTCCAAAGCCACCCTGGCTCGATGGATCAAAGAACCAATTCTTGAAGCCTACCGTTCTGCTGGGCTTCCGGTTCCATCAGGGCTGAAGGCCCATTCTACCAGAGCCGTGGGTGCGTCCTGGGCATTACGACACCAGGCTACGGCTCAACAGGTGTGCCAGGCAGCTACCTGGTCGAGTCTGCACACTTTCACCAAACATTATCAGGTGCATACCTATGCTTCGGCGGACGCCAGCCTAGGCAGAAGAGTCCTGCAGGCGGCGGTTGCCTCCCCGTAGGGGAGGGCTGTCTTTGCAGCTCTAACATGAGGTATTTCTTTACCCACCCAGGGACAGCTTTTGGACGTCCCAATCGTCTGGGTCTCCCAATGGAGCGCCGAAGAAGAAGGGAATTTTGTTACTTACCGTAAATTCCTTTTCTTCTAGCTCCTATTGGGAGACCCAGCACCCGCCCTGTTGTCCTTCGGGATTTTTGGTGGTTTTTCGGGTACACATGTTGTTCATGTTGAATGGTTTTTCAGTTCTCCGACGTTACTTCGGAGTGAATTTGTTTAAACCAGTTATTGGCTTTCCTCCTTCTTGCTTTTGCACTGAAACTGGTGAGCCAGTGATCCCACTGGGGGTGTATAGCCAGAAGGGGAGGGGCCTTACACTTTTTAGGTTAATTGCTTTGTGTGGCCTCCGGAGGCAGTGCTATACACCCAATCGTCTGGGTCTCCCAATAGGAGCTAGAAGAAAAGGAATTTACGGTAAGTAACAAAATTCCCTTCATCTCAGTGAGAAAAGAAAACTGGAGACTAGAGTAATCCAGTGCCACCAGTCAGACAGCTCTCCCCAGCAGTGCTGTAGATGATTGACAGGTCTCTCCATCAGGAGTACATAAGGATGGACCGGTCAGTCACCAGGAGCCATGCTGGGGTGAGCCGGCCAAGGTTTGGCAGCAGATTCATGTGGTTTGGGCATTATGAAGCTGATGACTGGTTGCCATTAATTGCAGTATATCACACGTTGGTACATTATTTTATCACATTCAGTTACATTATTTTGGGTGTTAAGGAGCCTTTGTTAAACTACACCTCTAGCTAGTTGCATAAATGGTATTTTCCTGAATTCATTTTTGAGTACTGCCCTCTCATTAAGCTATAAAAAAGCTAAAGGCTTCCAGATGAGACTGTTTCTTAGGCCAACATTTGCTTAGCATAGTCTGCTGCACATGGAGCTTAAGTCTTTGGTCTTTTTTTCATTTGAAGAATGATGTGCTTGTCCACTCTTGCCGTATCAGTTTCCATTTTCAATGATTTCACTGTTTTTTATTTGCAGGTATAACCTAGGTGATTATAATGGAGAGATTGTGTCTGAGGTAATGGCACAACGTCAGCCATTGAAGCCCACCTATGCCATCCCTATCATCCCTATTTCTAGTCCGTTTAAACATCAAGATACGATAGAAATTAAGATTAACAAGGTAAGACGAAGACCGGTCCGCTATGTAACATTGCTAATCTCAATTGTCGCACAAAAATCTAACAAATCAAACGTTCATGTAGGCGGCTGCAGCTGTAGCAAACTGGAAGAAAAGCATCTATTGGTTACATTGCTTGCTGCATTTAGACTTTTTTTTTTTTTTTTTCATTTTGTGCTTGGTGTTTTTGGTTTTTTGTTTTTTTTTGCACCAGGCACATTTTTGGGAATTCATCATGCATGCTCTTTTAATGTATCTACAAGGCGATGATTGATCACATGTTTGTGTGATAAATAGTACCTATTTATGCAAATTTAAATGCTGCTTTTTACAGTACCAGCAAAATACTGGGGTTTTTTTTCTGGCTGAAATGGAAAATACTGTGTTTCTTTGTCGCTCCATTGGGAGACCCAGACAATTGGGTGTATAGCTTCTGCCTCCGGAGGCCACACAAAGTATTACACTTTAAAAAGTGTAACCCCTCCCCTCTGCCTATACACCCTCCCGTGGATCACGGGCTCCTCAGTTTTATGCTTTGTGTGGAAGGAGGCACACATCCACTCATGCGTTCTCATATTAGTTATATCGGTTGGAAGAAAAGAGGGCTCCCACGGGGCCCCCAGTCATGTTCCCTTCTCACCCCACTACGTCGGCGGTGTTGTTAAGGTTGAGGTACCCATTGCGGGTACAAAGGCCGGAGCCTCATGCCGTCTCCTTCACCATCCCTTAGCGGCTCTGGGAGAAGTGGGATCCTGACCGGTCATCCATTTACTGGGACCGTGCTCCCTCCGCAGCCCCTGTGGGAATCTGCCGGACCGGAGTCTATTCATCCTCAGGGACCGGGCCCTGCAACTCTAAGGTACTCTGTGTCCCCATGGGGACTGTGCAGGGAGCGCCTTCTTCCCGGACGCTGCAGCAGCTGCTGAATTGAGAAGGCCGGCGGACTTCCGCGCCGACCGTGCCTGCTTGTCGGGCGCGGTCTCAAATTTAGTCCCCGGCTTCATCGCGGCCTAGTAGCAAAAATTCCGCCTCCGGGCCTGCCTGTCAGGGGTAAGGGCGGGACTGCCGACCTGACGTCGGATGTGAGGGCCGGAGCATCCTGTATGTTTCCTCCCCACTCACTGATCACTGTGGGGACCCCAGATTCCCGCACTTTCCTGGCGCCGCCCACGGCTCCACTCCTCCCCTGAGAGCTCCGGCAGCCATTTTTTGGCATTCTGCCGGTGGAGGATTCTCAGGGAAGAGCTCTGCAGCTCCGGGGGACCTAAGGCAGGGAATCTGGAGGACACACACTCCGCTTTTTAGCGGTCGGTAAGCCACACCGGTCACCCGGTGCTGGTCCCCCTAGGGTGCCGGAATAGATACGTATTTATATATATATTTCTGTTCGGTCGGGCTGTATACCCTTTTTTGCCCATATACCCTCAGTGATCATTCTCCTAGGAGACAACAGCATGTCGTCCACAAGGAGCAAATCTGTTAAGGCACAGGGTTTTTTTGCGGCCTGTACCTCTTGTGGGGCTATGTTACCTGCGGGTTCCACCTACCCTCACTGTGAGCAATGCTCGACCCCTGTTTCGCTTGCTCAGCCGGAGCCTCGGTCACTAGTGGGCCCCTCGGCTCATGTAGACCCCCCTGCTCCCCCTGTCCAGGCGGCAGGGACACAGTTCGCCTCTTTTGCTGAGAAACTCTGAGTCACTTTCACAATCCATGGCTCAGTCTATGGACAAATGGTCTGCCAAGCTACTAGAAGCCTTGCAGTCCAGACCGGTCCTTACACAGGCCCCGGCCCCTGTTGGATCGTCGCCTCCAGGCCCCTCTCGGTCCGCACCGCAGCGCGCTCCCAGGTTGGGCCCTAGGTCTCACGTGGAGGACTCCTGCCCGGACCACAGTCCTAGACAGGCTAAGCGGGCTCGCTGGGAATCTTCCCCGACTTCTTCACGCTGCTCGGTTTCCCAGCTTGAGGACTCGCTGGAGGACGAGGCGGACGTCGCAGCTCAGGGCTCTGACCCTGACGTCGCCCTCAACCTTGATACACCTGAAGGGGACGCCTTAGTGAATGATCTTATCTCGTCCATCAACCAGGTGTTGGATCTCTCTCCCCGCCTCCTACTGTAGAGGAGTCGGCGTCTCAGCAAGAGAAACACCAGTTTCGGTTCCCCAAACGTACACGTAGTGCGTTTTTCGATCACTCTAACTTCAGAGATGCTGTCCAGAAGCCCAGAGCGGTTCCGGACAAGCGCTTTACTAAGCGCCTCACTGACACACGTTACCCCTTCCCCTCTGAAGTAGTTAAGGGTTGGGCTCAATGTCCCAAGGTGGATCCTCCAGTCTCTAGATTGGCGGCTAGATCTGTGGTATCGGTTGCAGATGGCTCATCGCTAAAGGATGCCACTGACAGGCAGATAGAGCTCCTGGTGAAGTCCATCTATGAAGCCACGGGCGCGTCTTTTGCCCCGGCCTTTGCAGCCGTGTGGGCACTCCAAGCTATCTCAGCTTGTCTGGCTGAGATTAATGCTGTCACACGTAATTCTGCTCCGCAGGTTGCGTCTCTGACTTCTCAAGCGTCAGCTTTTTCTTCCTACGCCATGAACGCAGTCCTAGACTCTGCTAGCCGTACAGCGGTGGCATCCGCTAACTCTGTGGCAGTCCGTAGGGCCATGTGGCTGCGCGAATGGAAGGCAGACTCGGCCTCCAAGAGGTTCTTAACCGGTTTGCCGTTTTCTGGCGACCGCTTGTTTGGTGAACGATTGGATGAGATTATTAAGGAATCCAAGGGAAAGGACTCCTCCTTACCCCAGTCCAAACCTAAGAGACCTCAGCAACGGAAAATACAATTGAGGTTTCGGTCCTTTCGTCCCTCCGCCAAGCCCCAATCCTCTTCGTCCAGCAGGCCGGAGAAAGGCCAGAGGAACTCCTATGCGTGGCGGTCCAAGTCACGCCCCCAAAAGGCCGCAGGAGGCACTGCCTCCAAGGCGGCCTCCTCATGACTCTCGGCATCCCCGAGCCGCATCCTCGGTCGGTGGCGGGCTCTCCCGCTTTGGCGACGCCTGGTGGCCACATGTTCAAGACCGATGGGTGAGAGACATTCTGTCTCACGGTTACAGGATAGAGTTCAGCTCTCGTCCTCCGACTCGTTTCTTCAGAACCTCTCCGCCCCCCGCTCGGGCCGACGCACTTTTTCAGGCAGTGGACGCTCTGAAGACAGAAGGAGTTGTGATCCCCGTTCCCCCTCAGGAACGTGGTCGCGGCTTTTACTACAACTTGTTCGTGGTGCCAAAAAAGGACGGATCATTCCGTCCCGTTCTGGACCTCAACCTACTCAACAGACATGTGAGAACCAGACGGTTTCGGATGGAATCTCTCCGCTCGGTCATCGCCTCGATGTCACAAGGAGACTTCCTAGCATCGATCGACATCAAGGATGCTTATCTCCACGTGCCGATCGCACCCGAACATCAACGTTTCTTGCGTTTCGCCATCGGGGACGAACACTTTCAGTTCGTGGCATTGCCTTTCGGCCTGGCGACAGCCCCACGGGTTTTCACCAAAGTCATGGCATCCGTTGTGGCGGTCCTACACTCTCAGGGCCACTCGGTGATTCCCTAGTTAGACGATCTCCTAGTCAGGGCACCTTCTCGGGTGGCGTGTCAACGCAGCCTTACCATCGCTCTGGCGACTCTCCAGCAGTTCGGGTGGATCATCAACTTCCCGAAATCCAAGTTGACACCGACCCAATCACTGACTTACCTCGGGATGGAGTTTCATACACAGTCAGCGGTAGTCAAGCTACCGCGGGACAAACGGCTTTCTCTGCAGGCAGGGGTGCAATCTCTTCTTCGGGGTCAGTCACACCCCTTGAGGCCCCTCATGCACTTCCTGGGGAAGATGGTGGCAGCGATGGAGGCAGTGCCGTTCGCGCAATTCCATCTGCGGCCACTCCAATGGGACATTCTCCGCAAATGGGACAGGAGGTCGGCTTCCCTCGACAGGAACGTCTCTCTTTCCCTTGCAACCAAGACGTCCCTTCAGTGGTGGCTCCTTCCCAATTCTCTATCGCAGGGAAAATCCTTCCTACCCCCAACCTGGGCTGTGGTCACCACGGACGCGAGCCTGTCAGGGTGGGGAGCGGTTTTTCTCCACCACAGGGCTCAGGGAACCTGGACTCCGATATAGTCTTCCCTTCAGATCAATGTTCTGGAGATAAGGGCAGTGTATCTAGCCCTATTGGCTTTCCATCGGTGGCTGGAGGGCAGACAGATCCGTATCCAGTCGGACAACGCCACTGCCGTCGCATACATCAACCACCAAGGCGGCACTCGCAGTCGTCATGCCTTCCAGGAAGTCAGGCGGATTCTGCAGTGGGTGGAAGCCACAGCCTCCACCATCTCCGCAGTTCACATCCCGGGCGTAGAAAACTGGGAAGCAGATTTTCTCAGTCGTCAGGGCATGGATGCGGGGGAATGGTCTCTACACCCAGAAGTGTTTCGAGAGATCTGTCGCCGCTGGGGAACGCCGGACGTCGATCTCATGGCGTCACGACACAACAACAAAGTCCCGGCATTCATGGCTCGGTCTCAGGATCACAGAGCTCTGGCGGCGGACGCGTTAGTTCAGGATTGGTCGCAGTTTCGACTGCCTTATGTGTTTCCTCCTCTGGCGATGCTGCCCAGAGTGTTACGCAAGATCAGGTCCGACTGCCGTCGCGCCATTCTCGTCGCTCCAGACTGGCCGAGGCGGTCGTGGTACCCGGATCTGTGGCATCTCACGGTGGGTCAACCGTGGGCGCTTCCAGACCGCCCAGACTTGCTGTCACAAGGGCCGTTTTTCCATCTGAATTCTGTGGCCCGCAACCTGACTGTGTGGCCATTGAGTCCTGGCTACTAGCATCTTCAGGGTTATCTCAGGATGTCATTGCCACCATGAGACAGGCCAGGAAACTAACGTCCGCCAAGATCTATTACAGGTCTTGGCAAATCTTCTTATCCTGGTGCTCTGATAACGGTTTTCCTCCATGGCCGTTTGCCTTACCCACTTTTCTTTCATTCCTTCAATCCGGAATGGACAAGGGTTTGTCACTCGGCTCTCTCAAGGGCCAAGCATCGGCGCTCCGTATTTTTTCAAAGCGCCTAGCCAGGCTTCCGCAGGTCCGCACGTTCCTGCAGGGAGTTTGCCACATAGTCCCACCTTACAAGCGTCCGCTGGAACCCTGGGATCTTAACAGGGTGCTAACGGCTCTTCAGAAACCACCTTTCGAGCCGCTGCGGGATGTCTCTTTATCACGTCTTTCGCAGAAGGTGGCCTTTCTAGTGGCAGTTACATCACTCCGTAGAGTGTCGGAGCTGGCAGCGCTGTCATGCAAAGCCCCCTTCCTGGTGTTTCACCAGGATAAGGTGGTTCTGCGTCATGTTCCGGAATTTCTCCCTAAGGTGGTATCTCCTTTTCATCTCAATCAGGATATCTCCTTGCCTTCATTTTGCCCTAAACCAATTCACCAATGTGAAAAGGATTTGCACTCCTTAGATCTGGTAAGAGCACTCCGACTCTACGTGTCTCGCACGGCGCCCCTGCGTCGTTCAGATGCGCTCTTTTGTCCTTGTCGCTGGCCAGCGTAAGGGTTCGCAGGCTTCCAAGTTAACCTTGGCTCGGTGGATCAAGGAACCGATTCTCGAAGCCTACCGTTCTTCTGGGCTTCCTCTTCCTTTGGGCCTGAAAGCCCATTCTACCAGAGCCGTGGGTGCGTCCTGGGCATTGCGGCACCGGGCTACGGCTCAGCAGGTGTGTCAGGCAGCTACGTGGTCTAGTCTGCACACTTTCACGAAACACTATCAAGTGCATACCTATGCTTCGGCAGACGCCAGTCTAGGTAGGCGAGTCCTCCAGGCGGCGGTTGCCCACCTGTAAGAGGGGGCCGTTTCGGCTCTTTTTATTGAGGTATTCTTTTACCCACCCAGGGACTGCTTTTGGACGTCCCAATTGTCTGGGTCTCCCAATAGGAGCTAGAAGAAAAGGAATTTACGGTAAGTAAACAAAATTCCCTTCTTTGTTTACTTACCGTAAATTCCTTTTCTTCTAGCTCCTATTGGGAGACCCAGCACCCGCCCCTGTGCCCTTCGGGCTGGTTGTTCTTTTGTGTACACATGTTGTTCATGTTGAATTGTTCCTTTTGTTCATGGTTTTCAGTTCTCCGAACATCCTTCGGATTGAATTTACCCTAGACCAATTTATAAGTTTTCTCATTCCTGCTTTTGCACCAAAACTGAGGAGCCCGTGATCCACGGGAGGGTGTATAGGCAGAGGGGAGGGGTTACACTTTTTAAAGTGTAATACTTTGTGTGGCCTCCGGAGGCAGAAGCTATACACCCAATTGTCTGGGTCTCCCAATAGGAGCTAGAAGAAAAGGAATTTACGGTAAGTAAACAAAATTCCCTTCTTTGGCCAACTGCAGCATATCAATTGAAAGCAAAAATGCAACCGCTGCATTTTTGCTGCTTTTTTTTTTTTTTGCTCAATACATTGAACTTTACTAAACATACTGCAGACACATCTGCAAAAAAAAGTAACCACCTGCTTTTTCTAATTCACTTTTTTACTACCAAGAGAGCAGTTTTGTCTGCAGAAACTAAGCGACTTGTGAACATAGCCCAGTTTTTTTTTGTTTTGAAGTTTGTTTTTGCATCTTGTTTTAATTTGAATGTCTTTTTTAACATAGGAGCAGGCTCTGTCAGTGCTTTCTGATCTACATACACTGCGCTTATTCAGCTCTGTATACAGAGATCAAGGCGGTAGACATAGTAATAAGCCTTGTACATCTTCTCTGGGAAGTCTGTCCGTGTGTGACCACTGCCCAATCTCATTTTGCTCCTTAGACTAAATTACTGTTTTACAACATCAGTGCAGGGATAAGAATGTACTGCCGCGGCGTATAAATCTCCTTAAATTGTCATGGGGGTTTTTTAATATTTTTTTTCTTCTCCATATAGTTTTCAGTGCTTGTATAATTACTGATGTTGTGTTTTTGTTTGTGTTTTGTTTGTTTCTTTTCTTATCAATGACTTGTAGCCAGAGAAATCTGATGTTGTACGACCGAAGCGTAAATATGAGAAGAAGCCCAAAGTCTTACCCTCATCTCCTGCTGCTCAACAGACAAGCCCTGCTGCACTGCCAGTGTTCAATGCTAAAGATCTTAATCAGTATGACTTTCCAAGCTCTGATGACGAGCCCCTCTCACAGGTACATGCACTAATCACAAATCCTGCTTTCTATTGTGTTGGGTTTAGAAGCGCCTGAACGGTTTAGTTACTGGCCGGACATCCGGTTGCTAGGAATCATGATCCCCTGCGTCTCATTTTAAGCTAATGGTTCATCTAGTAAAGGTGATAAATGCTTTTTATAATTTGTAAATCTGATTTGCAGTGCAGTAGCGTGTAACGTATACGTATGTATAGATGAGGGTGCAGCTTATTGATGTATACTTACAAGGGCCAAACTTCCATTTATTTTTTTTATTGGATAGCTTTGACGTTTCTACCTTTTTTGTCTTACAGGTCATGTCTGGTTCCTCAGAAGCCGAGGAAGAGAATGATCCAGATGGTTCCTTTGCTTTCCGTAGGAAAGCAGGCTGTCAGTACTATGCTGTGAGTAAAGAGACCATTTGTTGTTTTTATTACATTTTTAACATAAAGCTTTTGTAACGCTCTTAACTTGTTGTTTTGTGTTTTTTTTTTTTTTTTTTTTTGTTTTCTTTTTAGCCACATTTGGACCAAACTGGCAACTGGCCATGGTGTAGTCCAGAGCAAGGAGGATTAGGTGACATTCGCTATAGATACTGCCTCACTACCCTCACGGTTCCGCGCAAGTGCATTGGGTTTGCACGAAGACGGCTTGGGCGTGGAGGAAGGTGAGTTCTCTGCAGTTCTCTCGCTGTATTCGACAGCTTTAATAGTTGTGTCAAGGGAGAAATATTAGGTAAGACTGCTAATGGAGTCTTAGTTCAGGGCAGGTCCAGAGGCACGGGGCCAAATTAGCGCAGATATAATAAATGACTCAAACAATGACCACAGAGACTGTGTTCACTCTTTGAGTCAGTATAGGCGACTGACCCGTGTATTGAATAGTTCAGATATTAGTATAACATTTCAACCTCCAGACATGTACAAAGTATCAAAATCTGTCTTTTCTAATACATCGAAACCGTATAGGGAGTTTAGGGAGGTGCCTAGGAATACTTCCTTTGAAGTGCACTCTGTCCGCATCTACTCTCCCTCCAACCTCCAAGTGGCCGTCATATACAGACCCCCGGGCCCAACCACTGCCTTTATCGACCAGTTCTCCGCCTGGCTTCTACACTTTCTCTCTGCTGACATCCCCACTATCATCATGGGTGACTTCAACATCCCCACTGACACCCGCCAGTCAGCGGCCTCCAAACTCCTCTCCCTCGCCTCATCTTTTGGTCTAACTCAGTTGTCCGCCTCTGCCACCCACAAAGATGGCCACACACTAGACCTTATCTTCACCCGTCTCTGCTCTCTATCTAACCTCACTACCTCCCCTCTCCCCTTATCTGACCACCATCTGCTGACCTTTTCAGCCCTGTCCTCCTCACCTGCCCCCCCTGTCCAGCACATATCACACCCCCGCAGAAACCTTGCACACATCAACATACACACCCTTTCTGACTCTATCCTACCGCTGTCCTCCATATCTTCACTCCACGACACAAACAGTGCCACCATTTTCTACAACGCCACTCTCACATCAGCTATTGATTCAGTCGCTCCTCTTGTGAACGGCAGAGCAAGACGAATCAATAGACAACCCTGGCACAACAGCCTCACTAAAAAACTACGGCAAGTGTCTAGAGCCGCAGAGCGGCGCTGGAAGAAAACGCACTCCCAGGAAGACTTCACCACATTCAAAAATGCAATTCACACATTTCGCTTGGCCCTTACCTCGGCTAAACAGAATTACTTCAAAAACCTCATATCCTCTTTAACACACAACCCCAAACAGCTATTTAACACTTTTACCTCCCTCCTTCGCCCACCGCTGCCCCCTCCAACCTCCCTCATCTCCGCAGAAGAATTTGCCACATATTTCAAAGAAAAGATCGACCAAACCAGACAAGTCTTTTCTGCTGAACCACCACAACCCCTTTATATAACAGACCACTGCCCCTCCCCCATAAACTTCCTCCCCACTATCACCGAAGGAGAGCTTGCACATCTTCTCTCAAAAGCGCACCTCACTACATGCGCACTTGACCCCATCCCATCCCACCTCCTCCCCAACCTCACCACTATCCTTATTCCCGCCTTATCCCATCTCTTCAACCTATCTCTAACAACTGGTACCTTCCCTTCTGCCTTTAAGCATGCAACAGTCACACCTATCCTAAAGAAACCTTCCCTCGACCCAACCTCTACTACCAGCTACCGACCCATATCGCTACTCCCACTTGCCTCAAAACTCCTGGAACAGCATGTCCATGCTGAACTTTCCTCCCACCTCTCCTCTAACTCTCTCTTTGACAACCTACAGTCCGGCTTCCGTCCACATCATTCCACTGAAACTGCCCTGACTAAAATCACAAATGACTTACTTACCGCCAAAGCTAACAACCACTTCTCTGTACTCCTACTTCTAGACCTATCCTCAGCCTTTGACACTGTTGACCACTCCCTGCTACTACAGATCCTCTCTTCCCTTGGTGTCAGAGACCTCGCTCTCTCTTGGATCTCTTCATACCTCTCCAACCGCACTTTTAGTGTCTCCCATTCCCACACAACCTCTTCATCCCGTTCTCTCTCTGTTGGTGTCCCTCAAGGCTCTGTCCTGGGACCCTTACTTTTTTCTATCTATACATTTGGCCTGGGACAACTCATAAAGTCCCATGGCTTCCAGTACCACCTATATGCTGATGACACTCAGATCTACCTCTCTGGTCCAGATGTCACATCTCTGCTGTCCAGAATCCCAGAGTGCCTATCTGCTATATCTTCCTTCTTTTCCTCTCGCTTCCTAAAGCTCAATATGGCCAAAACTGAACTGATCATCTTTCCTCCATCTCCCCTGCACTCTCCACCTGATCTATCCATTACAATTAATAACATCACGCTCTCCCCAGCACCCAAAGTTCGGTGCCTCGGAGTGACCTTTGACTCTGCCCTGTCCTTCATACCGCACATCCAATCCCTCACCACCTCCTGCCGTTTTCAACTCAAAAATATCTCCAGAATCCGCCCTTTTCTCAATCCCCAATCTACAAAAATTCTAGTGCACGCCCTCATAATCTCCCGCATCGACTACTGCAACATCCTCCTCTGTGGTCTCCCTGCTAACACACTTGCCCCTCTCCAGTCCATCCTTAACTCTGCTGCCCGACTGATCCACCTCTCTCCTCAATACCACCCCGCGTCTCCTCTCTGCAAGTCCCTCCACTGGCTCCCAATCTTCCACCGTATCCAATTCAAATTACTAACACTGACCTACAAAGCTATCCATAATCTGTCTCCTCCATATATCTCTGAACTAATCTCTCGCTACACTCCAAAACGTAACCTCCGGTCCTCCCAAGATCTCCTTCTATCCTCCTCTCTCATTCGCTCCTCATGCAACCGACTCCAAGACTTCTCCCGAGCATCCCCAGTCTCCTGGAACTCACTGCCTCAACACGTCAGACTATCTACTACACTCGCAAGCTTCAAACGGAACCTAAAGACTCATCTGTTCAGAAATGCCTATAACCTTCAATGACCTCACTGCTTCACCACCGTGCGGAGCTGCCGCCCCACCACCGTGCGGAGCTGCCGCCCCACCACCGTGCGGAGCTGCCGCCCCACCACCGTGCGGAGCTGCCGCCCCACCACCGTGCGGAGCTGCCGCCCCACCACCGTGCGGAGCTGCCGCCCCACCACCGTGCGGAGCTGCCGCCCCACCACCGTGCGGAGCTGCCGCCCCACCTACACCCCACCTACTGTCTCCTCCCCAAAATCCTTTAGGATGTAAGCCCGCAAGGGCAGGGCCCTCTTCCCCCTGTGCTAGTCTGTCTATTGTAACGTGTACATGTATTCTGTATGTAACCCCCTCATGTACAGCACCATGGAATCAATGGTGCTCTATAAATAAACAATAATAATAATAATAATAATATAGGAACACACCTTTCATCCCACAGATAACACATTCCTCCTTTGTGTGAAACCACTGATAAGACTTTCACTCATCATTATGAATACCTTCCCTGTTCATTGTTTGTACATTTCTCCATTAGTGTCATCATCTTTGGTTAACCTTTTCTTGAACATATAGCTTAGAATCATATTATGGCGTCTGTGCAATTGTCATACAGGCACACAGATAATTATGCAACGATATCTATATTTTGATTATTTGCACACACAGATAATCTTATTACATTACAAACCACCTATAGCCCAGGCTACCTTCACAGTTGCAAATACATATGAACTCTCTGGCATCTTTTAGCTGAGATACATAAAAGTAGAAGCTGCTTTTACGTCAGTGCAGTTAAGCACTCGGGTTATTTTATCTTTTTTTCTAAATGTGTGTTTTCTCTTTGTCATTTCCAGGGTACTTCTTGACAGAGCGCATTCTGACTACAACAGTGCTTTTCGTCAATTGGATGTTGACATGCTTTCCTCTCCAGAACACACTTCAATCAACTTATTTGCCAATACCTCAGAAACGAATACCTCGGATAAATGTTTCTCTAAAGACCTCAGCCAGATATTAGTCAATATAAAATCACGTAGGTGGCGCCATTTTAGGCCTCGGACAACATCCCTACATGACAGTGACATTGTTGACTTTTCCTGTAGAACGTTTCACAAGGGTATAACACGAACAGGCACAGCACAACCTGGGACCCAGACTTGCAGTACCTCGACATCAAGTAAAAGTAGCAGTGGTTCAGCACACTTTGGTACGTGGTCTGTTGCCTTCTTTATTCTCTTGACTACATGGTAATGCCGCGTCAGGGATGATTGTGGATGTGTGTGTCAGATAATCATGTTAAACCATTTGCAAAATCGGTTTTCTAATCTGCTGCAGTGTATCGTGTATGTAAAGTGATCGCACGGAGTATAAGGGACTGAGTCGCACTTACCCCAGTGATCCTTAATTGTCACGCTAAATTGTGTTATTGTTAAAAGTACAGTCAACACAATCTTATGTATTGAGTTTTAGTGTTTGGAAGTGGATCGAGGAGGAATCTCTTAAAGGGAACCTGTCACCAATTTTGGGGCCTATAAACTGCGGCCACCACCAGTGAGCTCCTACATACAGCATTCTAACATGCTGTATATAAGAGCCCAGGCCGCTGTGAGAACATAATCACTTTTTGATACCTAAATGGTCGAAAGAAGAGGCATCGGATAGCGGAGATGCCCATCCGACCAGTCTGCTCCGCAGCGACCGTTTAGGTGAGTATTATAAAGTAATTTTTACGTTCTACACAGCAGCCTTGTCTCTTATATACAGCTGTCTAACATGCTGTATATAAGAGGCCGGTGGTGGTGGCTACAGCTTATAGGCCCCAAATCTGCTGACAGGTTCCCTTTAAGGCTGCGTTCACCCAGTGCTATTTTTTTTTTTTTTTACGCAGTAGAAAAACTGTTATGGGGGGGAAATGCAACATATGAATGAAGCCTAAAGGTCTTGGTCCATTCAGGATATCTTTTTATTAGGATTTTTAATCTGTGTTTTCAAATCGTTGTTACATGAAAGGTTATTGATGTGGCCAGGACTTCTGTGGTCACCTTATTGTTTGTGTTTTTATTGATTTTAACACGAAGATGGCACCTATTATTTTATAAAACTTTTGACAAGTCAGATGTTTTGATCAGTGAGGTTTTGAGGCCCCTGTCAACCACCTAAATGAAGGGACAGAAGTGTTTGGCAGAGGGCTGTCCCTTCTTTTTAGTTCTTGCTGCTCCCAGCAATCAAAACTGCTGATGTCAAAAGCAATAGTTCCACTGTAAAGTATAACAGATTTATAAATAATACATTGCTGCCTCTTACAAATCCTATGGATGTTGGGATCTGGATTTTGCACTTTCAGTGATTACGCGGCTCTGACACGAGTTTGTGCGCAGTGGTATAAATATGAGTGGATGAACTTTCTATTCAGTGTTTCTGCCCTGTGGTTTCAGCAATCAGGGGAAAGCGTCTCAGCAAAGCTTAGTGACACTTAATAGAGGTGGTTCACATCGATATTATGTTGAGAAATAAAAATTCTCTCAAATACCTTGTGTTGCCAATAGTGCCTGTGAGCTGCACTATTGCGGTCCATTCACCCCCTTTGCATGACCCCCCCCCCTTCCCGGGCTCCATGACCTCTGATATGGGGTTACAGAGGCAGGCCGCAGTCTTCCTGGTGACTGGGCTGTAGGCGACGTTTCGCCGCTCATCACAGCCCAGCATTGCTCCTGCTTGCGGCTCTCTGCAGCGAAGGAGAGCACTCGCAAGATGCTGGGCTTTGACAAGCTGTGAAACGTCGCCCATAGCCCAGTCACTCAGGAAGACTGCGGCCCGCCTTATTTGACGTGACATAACCGGACATCAGAGGTCACGGAGCCTGGGGGTCACGCAAAGTGGGTGAGCGGACCACAATAGTGCCACTCACAGGCACTATTGGCAACAAGGTATTTGAGAGAAACAGTGTTTCTCAACCTAATATTGATGTGGCCAGTAATGAAAACTGATGAATCATCCCTTTAATTCTCGTAATTGTGTTGCAGACATAAACTGATAGTAAGTTTAGTGCTTTTGTTGTAGTACCGGTGTAATTTTACAGTGATTGCAGATTGATTGCACTTTACCCCGGCCCGTTCTTTCTTGTATGTATGATATTCTATGTGCTGCTTCTGTGCTCTGCAACATTAGGCAATGGGTATGATCACTGCCTGGTTTATAGTGGTATATACTCCACCACACTTTACACTGCAGATCTGTGCGGATATTGGCACATACTCACCATCACATTGTTGTGTTTTTAGGATGATCTTTTATTTTAATTTTTTTTTTTTTTTTTAGCAAGTTCAACATAATTTTCACCCCTTTACGAACTACGATGTACCAATACAAGCCCACATTATTTCCCATACTGGGATTCACGTGCACCTGTTAACTAGTTAGATGACACTGTCAAACTCTGATTGCGTGATGTAACACGCTCCGGTGGGGACCATGCTGTTCACCATCACTACCGGTAGCGCCCGAGTTGGCATCATGAGGCACCAATGGGTTGTCATGAATGCATGGGCTCAGTTAATGATCTTTGTTGCTGAGACTCCTTTCCTGTGAATACCGGCAGAACACTAGCACTCACAGGAGATCAGCATTTCTGCTGATCAGAGGGATGGTGAAGCACCGCTCCGAACAGCAGAGGGGATCAGACAGTGTAAGCTTCAAGGGGACTAGTAAAATCAATTAAAAATTTAACAAAAGTTTTTTGAAGGAAAAAAAAAAAATCGCATCATCCACAGTTTGCCCCATTGAAAATAAAAACTATAATAATAATTTAAAAAAGCATATTTGGTATCCCCACCTTCAAAAATTTCTGATCCATCAAAATATAAAGTCAATTATTCTAATCTGTAAAAGGCGTAGCGAGAAAAAAAAAATCAAAATGCCAGAATTACGGTTTTTGGTTTTTTTTCTTTTTTGGTCGCTGCAACAGTGCATTAAAACGCAGTATCAGACGATCAAAACATTTCAGCTACTCAAAAATGGTATGATTAAAAACATAAGCTCAAAACGCAGAAAAATAAGCAGTCACACAGCTACAGATTCCACAAAAAGAATGCTACGGGTCTATTGCACTTTTTGGCAATTTCGCTGCACTTGGAATTTGTTTTCCAATACAATATGGGGCAGAATGAAGGAGGTCATCCAAAAGTACAACTTGTCCCGCAAAAAACAGGCCCTCATACAGCTGTACTGACAGAAAAATAATAAAGTTATAGAGGGGAAGGAAAAAATGGAAAATCTCTATGTGGTGAAGGGGGTTAAAGAAAGGGAACATGTTCCTTCTAAATTACCTGTAGGTATAATGGTAATTTGCAAGTAAATGGCATCTACAGTATATAATGTCTGACCGGCTTACTGAAACTACAAGGGGAAGAATGTTTTTTTTTATCCTTGCTGCGGCCGCTCGCTTCCGGTTATTGGAGCGGTGCAGGTGCTGTGGTATTCACCACTCTCTGTGCAATGATCATGTCTGAAATCACTCGCCAGCATATTGGGTGAACCGCCTGCTATGCAGCATGTACGTACAGATCAGGCTGCCAATGTGCCGTGGAGACCTAACTGTGCGCTCAGTATATAGTGACCAGTGACTAACCGCCCCCTGCAACACCCCGATGATAGGATGTCAGCGGTCGCAGGGAGATTAGAGTATTTCTTTCCCCTGTAGCCGCAGTTTTATTGTATAAATTCAGTTTAATTGCATATTACCATTATATGTATAGGTAAATGGCAGTTATAATGGGAAAAATGTTTCATTTAAGACATAAACAGTGTGTCTTCTGAAGGTTTTTTTCTTTTATAATGGAGGAGGTAGTTCTGAGTCTTTTCTGCAGATTGTTGGAGTCTGGGCAGAGAAGAGCCTCTTACAATTATGTGCAGGGGGTAAGAAAGTGAATGTGATTGTCCATATCTAGAATATGTGGGCTCCGTTCTGCCTGGGACTTGAGGGACAACAGATACATGTTGAATATTGATACAGAGGTAATTGCAAGACCTTTTATTAGTCTGATTATGTAATATTAAAAAAAATTGTTTAAAAGAACAGAGAGTCCTCAGTGGTTGATACCTTTTAATGGCTAACTGAAAAGATGGTAATAATTGCAAGCTTTCGAGACTACTCAGGTCTCTTCATCAGGCATGGTATAACACAAAATCTGAAGAGTCACGTATTTATACACAACAGGACTTAGAATAGTGCAGTAAAAAGAAAAAATGTGTATAAATACGTGACTCTTCAGATTTTGTCACTATTCTAAGTCCTGTTGTGTATAAATACGTGACTCTTCAGATTTTGTGTTATACCATGCCTGATGAAGAGACCTGAGTAGTCTCGAAAGCTTGCAATTATTACCATCTTTTCAGTTAGCCATTAAAAGGTATCAACCACTGAGGACTCTCTGTTCTTTTAAACAATTTTTTTTATCTCTACTGGCTAACACGGTACAAAGATATATTTTACTTGTATGTAATATTAGGTATTTACATTTTCCTTACCATTCAGTGATGTTTTGTCATGTACTTACCCAAGTGGAGGGGGGTTTGTCATGTACTTACCCAAGTGTGGGGTGATACTGTTTTCTAACTGGAGTCCTACAGGCACTTCTCCCTGGAGGTAAAAGGTGCTATGCCTACAGGGCCTATTCCAAAAGGAAGAAAACTGCCTCCAGTGCTACCTCTTGGAGGCAGCAACATTAGCAGTCAACATTCTTTTTGACAAGCTCTTACCTCTTCCAAAAGGAAGAGGCGCACATCTGTAGACTTCTTCTATTTTGAAGTTCTTGCCCATTGTTAATTTGGCGCAGTGCCCTGGTTCAGTGGGTGAGTCTTTTTGATGTAACGCTCAAGTGAGAGGACAGCATTATCCTTTTGAATCTGTTTTGGTTTCAGGATCAGTCGTCTTCTTTTTTTTTTTTTTTTTTTTTTTTTTTTTTTTTTTTTATAAAACCACTTCTGGAAACCTTTCCAAAGGCTTTAACTTGGGACACATTGCATTGTCATATCCTGACCCAACGCAACCTAAATATGCCCAGTATGGAGGGCAAGTGATTCACAGGGTCCTATTTTCTTATACCCATATCAAATTTCTTTCTCCTGTACTGTAGTTGATTATTTTATTAATTGTTGTACAAATGTGCCAGTCTAAGGCTATGTGCCCACGCTGCGGAAAAAGCGCAGATTTTGCCGTGGATTTCTCGCGGAAAAGCCACGGATTTTCCAGAAATCTGCAGCACAGCTACTCCCCAGCCATTTCTATGGCATTTGGAAAATGCTGTGAAATCGTGCGGAAACATCTGCAGCATGTCAATTATTGTTGCGGATTTTCGTGCGGATTTTGCCTATTCAATTGAATAGAAAAAAAACTGCAAAATCCGCGTCAAATCCACACAAAATCCGCACCTATGAAAAGGTGCGGATTCCGGGGGAAAGCTGCGGATTTTGATGCAGAAAAATCCGCAGATACAGAGTCCCGTGGGCACATAGCCTAAGAGCTCCTACAAGTCATAACTATATGCTGATGATCAGCATGGAAAAATGTATGACTAGATATAGACATGGTTGTGCTATGAAAGAAATGGACGGTGAATAGGGAAGTGTTTGTAAAGGTCTTGGCCCGATTTATTACACAGTTTGTGACAACAATGGTGTGTTCGTGGAAGTGGCTGAAAGAGCATTATTACCTGTGGCACCAGCTGAATACAGTCTGATAAACCTGCAGCATTGCCTGCATTGGAAGTTTGTCTCATCGACTTTAAGGGTATGTGCACACGTTGCTTTTTTTTCCGCGCGGAAAAAAACGCACCCTCTGGCAGAGGGGAGAATTGTAAACAATGCTTTTTGAGAAACAACGCATCGAAAACGCATGCGTTTTTCATGCGTTTTTCATGCGTTTTTTTAGGTGCGTTTTTTAAGACTTGTCAGTGATAATAAAGTTGGTTGAACACAGACCTTTGGAAAAAAAAACCTGTGATGTCATTTCCTTCTCCACATTCTGTTTGGATAAATGGGAGGGCTTGGAATGGAAGGAGCACCATTTGAATTTTGGAAAAGTTGAAATAAACTTCGCGCACCAAGCCCCTTAGGTACCTATACGTCAGAAAACCCCCACAAGTGACCCCATTTTGGAATCTGCACCCATCAAGGATTTTATTCAGGAGTATATTAAGCATTTTGAATCCACAGCTACTTC